>NC_061122.1:80092081-80278146 GCF_002878395.1 Capsicum annuum
CTTAAGTGACTTATATGAACATGCTTAATGCATCATAAGTTATCCTATCACTAGGATATTCATTGTAAGTCATGTATTCAAGTATGAATCACAGGATAGGAGATTTCATACGTAGGAATACTTATTCACTTCCTAGCTTAGAAACATGCGGGGTATTACAATATCTCCCCCTTGGGAACATTTGTCCTCGAATGAGAATTTACTGAGAAGGGATACAAGACAATAGAACCTGAACTGAACATGAAGAACTGAAACTTGATCTCATGACTGACATGCTAAACATACTGAACTTGTGCATATCTGATGCACGAACAACTGACACATGAATGAATGACTGAGTATGAAACGGTTAATTGATACCAAGTTTATACTGGAAACTTGAACGTGAACTAAATAAGATTAAGAAGAACTGTTGCCTTGAGCTTGATCTGAATTGGCGGGGAAGAGGTGAGGATACTTGTTTCGCATATCTGCTTCTGCTTCCCAAGTAGCTCCCTCATGAGACTGATTTTGCCAAAAAACCTTGACTAGAGGGACTTCTTCGTTCCTCAATCTACGAGTTTGATAATCTAAGATTTTGACTGGAATCTCTTCATAAGAGAGGATGTTCTGAATGTCGATGCTCTGAATAGGGACAACAACTGTTGGGTCACCTATGCGCTTCTTTAGCAAAGAGACATGGAAGACTGGATGGACTGAGGCTAGATCTGAAGGCAACTCAAGCTCATAAGCTACCTTGACGAAGCCACAAAGAATTCTGAAGGGACCGACATACTGGGGACTAAGTTTCCCTTTCTTGCTGGACCTCTTCACTCCCTTCATGGGAGAGATTTTAAGATAGACATAGTAATTGACCTCGAACTCGAGATCCTTTCTACGAACATTTGCATAGGACTTCTGTTGGCTCTGAGAAGCCTGGAGTCTCTCTCTGATCAACTGAACTTTCTCTAAATACTAAGTCAGGACCTATGATTGAGGCCTCACTAACTTCAAACCAACCAATCGGAGATCTACATCTCCTATCATAGAGAGCTTCGAATGGAGCCATCTGAATTCTAGAATGATAGCTATTGTTGTATGCAAACTCAATCAAAGGCAAGTGGTCGTCCCAACTTCCCTTGAAGTCAATTGTATACGCCCTTAGCATATCTTCAAAAGTCTGAATGGTCCTCTCTGCTTGACCATCTGTCTGAGGATGAAATGCTGTGCTGAGATGGACTTGGGTACCGAGACCCTTTTGGAATGCTTTCCAAAAGTGAGAAGTGAACTAGGTACCTCTGTCTGAGATGATAGATAGTGGAACACCGTGTAACCTGACTAACTCCCTGATATAGAGTTTGGCATAATCCTCGGTGGAATAAGAAGTACAAACAGGAAGGAAATAAGCTGACTTGGTAATTTTATCTATAATGACCCAGACTGAATCATGCTGATGACGAGTTCTAGGCAAACCCATCATGAAGTCAATGTTAAATTCTTCCCACTTCTAAGTAGGAATGGTGAAATTTTGCCTAGAACTACTAGGTTTCTGATGCTCTATCTTAACCTGCTGGTATGTAGAGTACTTAGCCACAAACTCTGCAACATCTCTCTTCATCCCACTCCACCAATAGATCTCCCGCATGTCGCGGTACATCTTAGTGTACCCTGGATGAATAGAGTATCACACACCATGCGCTTCTGTAAGAATTTGCTGCCTTAATTCATCTACACCTGGAACACATAGACGACCCTGACAACGAAGAAGACCATCTCTCCCTTGGGAGAAAACCTCGACTTTCTGATTCTGAACTGACTCTTTGAGCTTGACTAGGCTAGGATCCCTGTCTTGTTTCTCTTTTACCTTGGAAACTAGAGATGAATTTGAACTACTGTGAACATATACACCACCCTCTAAAGAATCGACTAAGTGAACGCCTAGTCTGGCATGCTGATGGATCTCCTGAGCCATCTTTTTCTTACTATCCTCAACGTGAGAAATACTACCCATGGAGAGTCAACTGAGAGCGTCGGCCACAACATTGGCTTTGGTTGGATGATAAAGAACACTCATGTCGTAATCCTTCAAGAGCTCTAACCACCTTCTTTGGCAAAGATTGAGATCTTTCTAGAAAAATACATACTGGAGGGCTTTATGGTCTGTGAAGACATCTACATGAACTCCATAGAGATAATGCCTCCAAATCTTCAAGGCAAAAACTACTGCTGCTAACTCAAGATCATGAGTAGGATAATTCTTCTCATGTGGCTTTAACTGTCTGAAAGCGTAGGCTATGACCTTACCATGCTGAATGAGGACACAACCTAAACCTACTCTGGATGCATCACAATAGACTACAAAACCACCTGAACCATCTGGAATAGCTAGAACTGGAGTGGAGGTGAGTCTAGTCTTCAACTCTTAAAAGCTCTTCTCGCATGAATCTGACCACTGAAACTTAATCTTCTTATGAGTCAATCTGTACATGGGAGATGCAATAGAAGAAAATCCCTCGACAAACGATCTGTAATAGCCATCCAAACCTAAGAAACTCCTAATATATGATGGAGATACAGGTCTGGGCCAGTTTCTTACTGCCTTGGTTTTTTGAGGATCTACTCTAATTCCATCACCAAAAATAATATGGTCAAGGAATGCTACTGATCTTAGCCAAAATTCGCACTTGCTGAACTTAGCGAATAATTGGTGATCCCTGAGAGTCTGAGAACAATCTTGAGATGGTCTGCATGATCAAGCTATGTGCGAGAATAGACCAGAATATCATCTATGAAGACTATGACAAACATGTCCAAGTATTGCTTGAACACACGGTTCATCAAATCCATAAAAGCTGCAGGGGCATTAGTAAGACCAAATGACATGACTAAAAATTCAAAGTGACCATACCGAGTATGGAAAGTTGTCTTCGAAATGTCACATTCTCTAACTTTGAGCTGATGATAGCCTGATCTGAGGTCTATCTTGGAGAAGTAACTGGCACCCTGAAGTTGGTCGAATAGATCATTAATCCTGGGGAGAGGATATCTGTTCTTGACCGTGACCTTGTTGAGTTGACGATAATCAATACACATCCTGAGAGAATCGTATTTCTTGCGCACGAATAATACTGGCGCACCCCATGGGGAAACGCTGGGTCTGATGAATCCCTTATCTAAGAGTCCTTCAACTGATCTTTTAGTTCCTTGAGTTCTGCTGGTGTCATTCTGTATGGCGAAATAGAAATAGGTTGAGTATCCGGAAGAAGGTCTATGCCAAAGTCTATTTCCCTTTTGGGAGAAATGCCTGGAAGATCTTCAGGAAAGACATCTGAGTATTCATTAACAACAAGGACTGTTTCGAGGCTAGGATATTCAGAACTGGAATCTTTAACATACATGAGATGATACACACACCCCTTAGAAATCATTTTCCTTGCCCAAAGGTAGGAAACAAGTTGATCCCTGAACGCTGAAATGCTACCCTTCTACTCTAGGACGGGCTCATTCGGGAACTGAAACTGAACTATCTTACTTGTACAGTCGACTGTGGCATAGCAGGAATAAAGCCAATCCATGCTGAGAACGACATCAAAATCAGTCATCTCTAACTCTACTAAATCTATTGACATGAATTTCTGAGATATCAAAACCGAGCAGTTTTTGTATACCCGGTGAGCTGTGATGGTTTTTCCTACTAGGGTAGAGACTGAGAAGGGCTCTACTAGGACTTCGAGACTGATTCCAAAATCACCTGCTATGTATAGAGTAACAAAAGACAAAGATGCACTTGGTTATAGCAAAGCATAAACATGAACATTGAAAATCTGTAACATACCAGTAACGATATCAGGAGAATTTTCCTGATCTTGTCGGGACTGAAGAACATAGAGTCTATTTGGGCATTGCCCACTGGTAGCACTGGAAATGGCACCCTGCTGATTCAGGCAACTGGACTGAGCTGTAGAATGATTTGCTGACCCTGAAGACTTGACTGCAGACACTCTCTAATCTTGTGGCCTGGCTTGCCACAACCAAAATAGACATCACTACCGGCTCTGCAAATGCCCTTGTGGTTCCTACCATAAGTCTGACAAAGGGATTCGTTTGGGCACTGCTAACACTGCCCTGAGATTTAGAGCCTGACGCTTTGTTTCTATTACCATCTCTGAACTTCGGCACTGGAGAACTGGCAGAGGAAGGAGCTGGAATGGCGGACTTGGAGCGAAACTGTGACTGATTTCCTCCATCTGACTTGGGGTGAGGAAAGTTGAAATTACCTGACCTTGCTCTCTTGTTCTGCCTCTCCCTAGTCTTAAACTTTTGCTCTTCTACTTGCTGGGCATGGGTCATGAGTCTTGCTAAGGTCATATCACCGATCGGCATCGCAGACCTATACTTATTTACCATGCTATATCGTTGACCCCTAACATGAACTTCCTTATCTTAGCTCTATTTTCTGCAATCACATGAGGAGCATACCTGGCTAACTGAGTAAATCTGAGAGAATACTCCCTAACCATCATATTCCCCTGCCTGAGGTTGATAAACTCAAAAACTTTGGCTTTCCTCAACACTTGGGGAAAAAATCTGTCTAAGAAGGCTGTGACAAATTCCTCCCACTTGATAGGGACTCTATCATCTAACCTCTCAGACTTTTACTGTTTGTACCAATCATGAGCAACATCCTGTAACTGGTAGGTAGCTAACTCAGCACTCTCAATAGAAGTAACACCTATGATGTCGATGACCTTCTAGACTTGGTCAATGAACTCCTGAGGGTCCTTATCAGACTTAGACCCATGGAAAGATAGAGGGTTCATCTGGGTGAAGTCCCAAACCATAGCTGCTTTGGGAGTGGCCACTGGATTGGCCGGAATAACTGGTGGCCATTCATTCTATGCAGCCATGGACTGAGGAAGTGTGGTAAATGCGGCTCTAAACTCTGCATGGGAAACATGTTCGCCCAAAGGATCTTCGGGCTGAGGAGCTGGTTGGTTTCTTCTCTTTGGGGCCATGGTCTGGAATAAGAGAAGAATGGATTAGACTGAGAGTTTAACTTGTGATTATGCTCACTAGTATGACATGAATAATGAAGAAAGGGGACTGTTCCTAAAACATCTTATAGCCTCCCGCACATAAATATGACGCGCAACACACCCATGTACAAGACACTACTAGATACGACTTTCAAACTTCCTATGACTCTATTGAACCTTAGGCTCTGATACCAAGTTTGTAACACCTCGATTCGCTAAGCCGAAATGCTACACGGTGCTCATAACCCCGAGGGACCACAAGCTAACCTATGACTGATATCTGTACCTGTATACTGCAAATCATGATATAATAATGCGGAATACATAGAACTGTAAGGCCATAAGGTTCAACTAAATACAATCATGTGGGTGAAAATACCCAAAACAACTCAATCTGAATGTAAGTCTGAACATAAATCTGAAAGCCTCTAAACTATTTGAATAAGGAGTTGAAGGAACATGTCTCCAACTAACTCCATAAAACTGAACTGAAGAAATAAATAAATAAATCAAATAATATTGTCCTCGAATCAATGAGGACTCACTGTGTCTCTACGACTGGAATGCTACCGCTACTGCTAGGCTGGAGCTCGTGTCTCAGAACCTATGGTGTAACATGAAAAGAAAGCACCATAGCGCAAATATGTCAGTACAACTGGAGTAATGAGTATACGAGGAAGGTAGGCTAAACACAAAGGGTTTCATGCATGAACAACACTGACTGACTAATATGAACGTGGGAGTGCAAACACACATATATAAAAACTAGGACCGTGAATACATGATAGCATGACCTATAAGGTAATACATGGTTTACTGATAACTGTCATGACTAATACTAAAACTGATAACATGGACTACTGTATCTGACAGTCCTGTATATACTAAAATCTGAAGAACGCCCTGAGTTCTTTTACTGAGACTGATACTGAAACTGTGGGTAGTAGTGTTTAACCGACATGCCCTATGTATGTCATTATGGCTAAGCTGGGGTCCAATCTCTGCCCCGACTGGAGGGGTGTTAATACCGTGCCACGGGTAAGGATAGCCTATAAGTGACCTTTATCTCGCGGGCACTCAACGAGAACGGTGGGAACCCTAAATTGATGGGTTAAGCCACCTCATCAACCCTAATATGATGAGTTAATATGTCTCAACCTATGCTGGCTACGTAGTTCTGGAACACAAGGATGACTATTAAGAATCACACCCTGAACTGGCGGGTGAGTTCCCATCCTTGGGTCTACTCGGTGCTAACCTCTACTCTCATCTGGAGGGACTGGACATGAATAAATGACTGTGCATGACTTAATTTTACTGAATTTTCGTTGACTGATGGAATGTTACTGATATCTGACAACTGACTAAGATCATAAGGTTTTCCTAAGTCACATGACTGAATGAAGTCTATGGAATCATAGCTTGAGTTCGGATATCGTGAAACATGATATGGATCTAGGAACACATCCATAGATTTCGGGTACAAGTACCCCCAAGGACTCAATGGAAGGAAACTGACACACATGATTAACTTGATCATAAGAGTAGAGTCCATAATTTATAATATCATAAGTAGGGATCTCATACTAAGCATGGTTATCAACAATGTATTGCATGGAAAGGATTTCATATCACATGGAAGTACTTGCACAATCTTAATATTATGTTCATTGCATAATCATATTGGCAACACATACCAATAGCATGGAAGTTCATGTGGATTGCATGGTTATCATACATCTTGTTCATAAGTAGGATTTGCAAGTAAACATAGCATAATCTCATAAGAATAGTTCATGAGTATTCCAACAACATTTACAAGGCACATTATCAACATAAAAGTCATTGGAATGTAAGGGCATATCATGAATCCTTCACTTAGTCATAATTTAGCTATATTGCATGATTTCTAGTTTCTTGGGCATTTTATTAAACACCTTACATGCACATCCTAAGAATAGGTGAAATCATCAAATTATACATCATGAACAACCAAATTTACATGTTTCCAACTCATATGATATCATGAAATTCAAAACAATCATCTAAAGATTCCATCTTGGGAATCACCCAATATCAACAACATGATCATCAATACCCAACAATATAGAAATCATACTTTATAATAAAAAAGAGGGTTTTTGAACTTTATGGATGAAAGGGATCCATAAATCAACTCACGCATACCTTAGAAGGAAGATTCTTGATGATTGACGGAGGAATTTTCTTGAAATCGAATCTTCAAGCTTAGTTATGCAACCCTAGTTGTTTTTATCTTTTAGTGCTCTTGGATGATGAGCTTTGAGATGATAATAGGGTTTTAATATGATTATAAGCTATATATTTCGTAGGGTTAAGTTTAGGGACGTGTAAGGAGTGTTAAAAGACTTAATTACCCTTAAAATAACTCAAAACAGAGTGTTTTTGACACCTGAAATTGACTTAGGTGGCGCCCAAGTGATCGCCTATGCTTGGGTTGGGCGGTGCCTAACCAATCGCCTATGCCTGGGTTGAGCGGCGCCTAACCAATCGCCTATGCTTATTGTCTCTCACGAAAATGGGCATAACTTTTTCGCTCGGGTATTAGATTAAGGCAAAATTGGTATCGTTGGAAAGATAATTCGATTCTCTATAATTTGGTGGGTCTAAATCAGCCAAAATACCACATTAGCATCGAGTTCTACTTGTTCAAAGATGACCCTTGTATAATCAAACACTAAAACTTGATGGATTTAAAAGAACTCTTAGCTTGTATTACCTTAAGTGACTTATATGAACATGATTAATGCATCATAAGCTATCCTATCTCTAGGATATTCATTGTAAGTCATGTACTCAAGTATGAGTCACAGGATAGGTGATTTCATACGTAGGAATACTTATTCACTTCCTAGCTTAGAAACATGCGGGGTATTACAGTTTTCCTTTTTGGAAACTTGTGATAGAGGTATATGTTAATCTCACTGCTTTGATTTATGTCTTTAATAGACAATGGGTTGAAGTCCCCAATGTTTAAAATTGATCTATGCCTTGTTTGACCATGGGTTCAAGTCCCTAATGCTTTGAAACTATATGTGTCCTTGTTGTGATGGGTTTAAGTCCCTAGTATCTTGAGTTGCTTCATGTCTTTAGTAAAATGATGTGTTCGAGTCCCTAATTCATGAATTGAGAAAGTATCCTTGATAAGTTGATGGGTTGATATCTCTAAGTTGTGAAATGAGTAAGTATTGATAATTAATGGGTTTAAGTCCCTAAGCTTTGAAATGAACAAGTGTCTTTGATAAATAATGGGTTTAAGTCCCAAAGTCGATGAAAGGAATGATTGATTGATAATGAGCATGATGTATATTGTACCCTTGTTGTATACTTTTTGTAACTTGTTCAAGGGTTGGTTAGATATGTGATGATGTGTTAACCTTTGTTTATTACTTACCTTACCCGTTATTCATGGATGAATGATCCAAGTGGGGGAGAATTAAAACACGTGTACTTTGAACTATTGAAAAATTTCTTTAATTGAAGTCACTGGGGTGGGTACGACTTGGGGTATGATTCATACCTCTTGGATACGAGTTGTATCCTTATTTACATACCCTCTCATATACTAGGAAGTGTGGTGATGGTTACTCACTATCCTAGTTACGAGTGACCCCCTTCTCAATCGTACCAAAGGGTACGAGTCGTATCAAGTGAGTCATGTAGAGTTTGTTCTTGAACTTTCAGTGGACTATTTTTGATACGGTTGAAGTATACGAGTTAGAGGTTGAGTCGTACCCATTAGATACTACTCAATGGTGTATGGTTGTACCCTTAATACTGTAGGTGACCTAGGAGAAGACTAGGGTACGAGTCAGGGTACTACTGTTACCTTAGAGTACGGTTCCCCTAGTGAGTCGTACCCCTGGACATGTCCATTTACAGCTTTTAGTTGAGGGCCTTATGGTCATTTCTTATACCCTAAACCCTAAGTCCCTTCAATATATAAATGTATATAGCCTCCTTAAACATATTTTTAAGTGGATCAAACATCCAAAACACTCTCTCAAACTTATCTTTGAAGAATTAGAGGCTAGGGTTTCAAGGATGATCTTCAAGAGGCAAAGTAAAGTCAAGACTCTTGGTGAATCAAGTTGTCTAAGGCATGTAACTCTTCCCCTTGTTAGATAACTCTAAACCCATGTATTTTGCACTTGGATTAGTAAGTCTACATGGTGATTTTGGATTCAAATGAAAGGGTTTTGTTGCCTAATGATGAATAGTGTTGTTTCTTGCTTAGACTTGTGTTTATACATGTTATTGATGATGACTTCCATTGGTGAGTAATTTTTGTATGTGGTTTAACATGAGGGTCTTGAGTAACCCTAATATTGATGATTTCTACCATGATAATAACCTTGTTAAAGGTATGCACATAAGATGTTTGTGAAAATGTCTAAGTGAATTTTCTAGTCACATGTGGTGATATGTTGAACTAGGTCAATGGCCCAATAAGTATGAATGATTGAAAATGATATTGTAAAAGTATTATGAACCATGTATTGTAAAATGATGACTTTGTTGAGATAATGACTAATAAGGGGTTGAAGTCCCTCAATATAAAGATGAACTTGAATTATGTGTTGAGCTAAAGTATGATGAGGATGTGGTATAAGCTTGTTAATGAAACATGAATAGTTTGTGAGGGTCTTGGTGACCATAAATTGAATTTTATGATGAATTGAATGAAGCAATGGCCTATTGAAACGGTTGAGCAATGAAGGCTCCCATAAGGACCATGGGGCCATGTATAGTGTTGAATTAGTTAAATGGTTAAAGTCCTTAATTTCTGTATGGAATGATTATTGATACATAGGAAAAGGGTTAAAGTCCTAATGTCAACCAATGATAGTTGTGATGGCTTGAGGTTGAAGTCCTTTAGCTTATGAAATGCCTCGAGGTTGAAGTCCCTTGCCTTATAAAATGGCTTGAGGTTGGAGTCCCTTCCTCAATGAAATTGTTTGAGGTTAAAGTCCCTTGCTTAAAGAGATATCTTGAGGTTAATGTACCTTGCCGAATGAAATGACTTGCAGTTAAAGTCCCTTGGTATGAGGTTAGAGTCCCTTGCCTAGATGAATGTGTGTGTGGTTGGAGTCCATTATTTGACTGATTGTGTGTTTGATTAAAGTCCTTTTCTAATGAAAGTGTTAGCATGGTCAAATTCCTTTGTATAATGGTATGCGAATATGGTTAAAGTCCTATGCCTAATGAGAAATGCTTGAATCTATAAGTATGGAGGGTCGGAGTCCTCTACTTCATGTCTAATGAATGAATGTTCAATAATGTTGTTAAGCCTTGATTTCTAGATTTGCATGTGATATAACTATATGTAAGGGTAAGTGTATGAATATGATATATTGACTAGTTATTGAATGATGATGCTATTATATCCTTATTCTTGAGTTACATACTAGCATTTTAATTGCTAACCATCTCCAGACTCCATGTCCCCACGTGACATAGAAGCCGGAGCATCATCTTCTCTTCCTAAGCAGTGATTAGGTGATCAAAGAGGTTCGTGCACTGACTTCGAAGTGGTGAACTTTCTTATTTTTGAAGACATTCATTCTTGGTCTCCTATCTTTAGACTTAGTCTTATTTTGACTTGGTTTAGCTATTGTCGAGGGCTTGTCCTGACATATACATTTCTAAACATCGGTTTAGCTATTGTCGGGGGCTTGTCTGACAAATACATTTCTAAACATCGGTTTGAATAGAGGTGTTGTAGATGACTATGGACTTGGGTGAAATGGTCAGATTGATGAATATAATGAAGTGTTTAGACATGTTTAAGTTATGACTTGTAGTGTGTTTCCGATATCTTATTATATGGTTGGGGTTCATCAGACCCTTGTGATTTGTATTGATGATTAGGTTGGGTTATTGGGGTGACTTCTGATTCATATGGGCTTGAGGTTCCTATACGACATGGCCCGATTATGAGGCATGCTAATGCAATCATACGTAGCACCAACAAGAGCATCTCACTTACCTAATACAAAAATTTAGAATTTACTCTTAAAAAGATGTGACACCCCAAAAATTCAAGTCAATATTAGAATCATGCTTTAAATTCATGCAAGATCAAAACCCATAGTTTGGCATTTTTATTAGTGATTTAGACATATATTAATCCCCCAAATAGCTCTTAGCTTATAGACAAGACAAAGCATCCCTTAGATTTTAAATTCTTGTGAAGAATATAAGTCATCTTCAAATGAGCTTTAATTTTGGGTTACTAATAATTTTTTAGCTCAAGACCCTCCATCAGATAGATAATTGAATTATATTTCCAACAATATCAATTTTTCCTAAATCTGGTATAACGGTGAAAAGTTACGACCAAAATACTGAAGCATTATCAAAGTTGCCTAGACTACGACTCCTAATCAAACATTATGGGTCGTCAAGAGAAAGTTGTAACTGGGAAGTAGAGGCTGAAATGGGTTTCTTGACCACAAATCAAGTCACAAATCATGGCCAGATGTCATAAGTCGTGACCTAAGTCGCCGGGACTACTTCCAAGCGACTTCAAGACTGTTTCTAAGGGTTTTTGGTCTTTTACAACTCTTTTAACCCAAAACTACGCCGTTTAAGCTTTTATAAGGTTGATTATAAAGACAAAACAAATCCAAATCCCTCATTCTCAATACATCACACAAATTACTCATGAAACATTTGATTTTCTACTCTTCTAAAGTAAGAAATTAGGGTTTTTCATCTTCAAGTTCAAATTCTCAAAACTTCAATTCAAGATCTGAAAGTAATCAGGTATGTGGGTATTTAATGAAGAAATCATTTCATCCTCATGCCCAAATTATGTGTTTTGTTCACGAATTTTATGATTTTCATATCTAGGACTTTTACCCAATTGTTATTCTAAGCTTAAATTCAATCCCCCATGGTATAATCAGGCATGAATGATATTCTCATGCCCATGTATGATTTATATGATTTTACCCCAAATTTCAAGCATATGATCAAGCTATATGAGTTTTTCCTAATCGTTTTAGATTATTTTGTAATTAAATAATGTATACATGTTTTCCCATAAGAATAGCATCTTCCTATGTTCAAAATCATGAATATCTATATTATGGTCAATTTTTGAATTTTGTGATTTATTCATGAATTTTTTTTTATGATTAGTTTTCAATATTTTTATGTTCAGTTGCAATAGTCAGAACTGGTGGGTTATGAACACCTGATACCTAGGTATTCAGACATACATCAGTTTACATACTTTTGAATGCTACAGATTATACATGCATAGTTATTTTCGGAATCCCATAACTTAAGCATATCAGTTACCAGGGCATGTACCAGTTTATGTTTCTGTGTCATTCAGTTGAGAATAATACTTAGCACCAAGTGAATGGAAGGATGACCACTCCCTCGTCTGTTAAGTAGAGACTATTAGTAGCAGTCCCTGAGTTCCAAAACTACATTGCCAATAAAAGGTCAACCATTAGTTTAGGCTTGACACCCAAGTCCTTTGGGATATTAGTTTTGTGGATCCACATCAGCCAGTGTGGGTACCTTTGGCAAGGTACTAGACCCTTCTAACTGGGGTTACATATTGGACCTCGATTAGCTCAGATTGGGGCATATTAGTTCTAGTTAGCTCCCACAGTCCTCAGTTTATGTTCAACTTATGTTTCAGCTAAGATATGAATGACCTTGTATTTGATCATTTAGTTATTCAGATATACAGTACATGTTTATACTTGGTCATTGCATTTGTTCACATCCCACACTTCCAGACTCAAAATTCATTCATAACTTTCAGTATAATTTTATAGCATATTCAGCTTTAACTTGAGATTACATATAGTATTTATGTTCGACAACTTTCCAGTTTACAGAAGTGTTTTAGTTCATGATTAGAAATTTCACTACGCCTTACAACTTTTACATATAAACATGTTCTAAATGCATATTTCAGCAAACGACTTATGTCCTCAATTTTAAAGCATGTTTTAAGTGTTTTCATAACTAATGCATATCTCACATACTCAATATATTCCAAATACTAATGGCATACCTCTTCTACCTATATTTTTCATGTGATGTAGATTAAAGTGCTTATTACAGGATTCTAGCCAAGAAGATCATAACATTACACCACCAAGGGATAAGTTCTCATAATTTGAAGATTCATGTTAGTTACAATTTTTGTACTTATATTTTCTTATTCGTATATATTGATTAGGGATAGTTTGGGGTCATGTCCTGACTACCTATAGTAAGTATTAGTACAGGATTCATAGATGATCATTCAGAGTCAGTATATGTAATTTAAGTTCCTCGAGCTCTTTCAGATTACAGTGTTGTAAACTTTGAATAGTATTGAAATGAAATAGCTTATCTCATGATTATGCTTCCATTCTGTTAGTTTATCTTTTATATTTGTTTTAAATTAGTTGTTCATGCATTATGTCACTATCATGGGTTAGCTTGGGATCACTTATGGTTCTAAGAATTGTGTTACGATTAGGAGGTAGTCTCGGGTCTTGACAAACTTGGTATCAGAGCACAATGTTCAAGTGTCCTGGGGTGTCTATGAAGCCGTGTCTATTAGAGTCTTGTGTAGTAGTTTGGAGACGTCTATAATTTTCTTTGAGAGGCTACAAGGAATTTAAGAAATATTTCCCTTTTTTGATATCTCAAATCATGCAGTAGAGATGTTATCAAAGAAACTTATACAAATTCTTGCATTGCTACATTCATGACAACTCTGCCTTATTTTTGAGGTAATAGAAATAATCAAGCTTAAATTCCTACCAATAGAGTTTTCTCAGACAGTCCCCACAAATTTTTATAAATTGTATGCAGGCTTAAAAGGATCCCATCAGTGCCTTTAAGTTCCAAAATTTGAAAGAATTTGTTCATATTTATGAAAATCATGCATTGAGCCAATGTCAGATGTTTCCTCAGATCCCTTCTTAGAATCCTATGATAACATATGACCTAGAGTTAGGAGTATTAGTCTAGAAGTATATTAGCATTTAAAAGGGGATAATGCTTATCTGAATTTAGTAGATTATGTATCCATGGAGACAGAAAGGTATTGTGTAGATCGTGTAATAACACTTTGAGAGAGATTTACAAATTAAGGGAACATAGAGTAGGTTAATGCTTTAGTCAAGATAGAGATTAGGTAGTGACCACAATGATAGAGAAATTTGTTAAGGTTTAATATATTCATTAAATTTATGTGGGTTAGTGTGTCATGATTCCTATCCAGTAGTAGTAAGTGGGTATTAGAGTATAAGAAGTTGTATGGATATCCATGTTGAGTGTTAGAATCTATGTTTGAATTGTGGATGATCAAGATAATAGATAAAATAAGAGTTTTAAATTCTAGAAGGTAAAAGTGTGTACTTAGGGTATTATGATACTCCAGAAGATTCTAAGTAAATGTTCAAGTTATTATATGATGACCATTGGGGATATAGAAAGTTTAGAATTATACCCAGAAGAAATTACTAGCAAAGACTTTTACACTTTTAGGTATAGTTTTCAGTAGGAGTTTAGTATTTATGTGTATTGATTATATCCTGACATCTACTGTAAAGTGATTGTAGTTCAGTTCAATGTTTCTTGCAATTGGTCAAGAGACTTAGAACGATGGCGTAGATCTAAGGGGGAGATGATAGAACAAGGAATCAAGTCAGGTTTTCAAATTCTAATAGTGATGCTAGTGAGTTCTAGAACAACAACAATGTTGTTATTGTTATTGTTGAGTCATTACGACATCTACTCACGCCTTGCAATTCAGCTCTGTGATCTTAGCCTATATTAATGCACTTGATACAGAATCATGTTCACTCCCATTTCCTAGTTGTCATGGCCCGAGCCAGGGCCAGGCCGTGATAGGTATCTCAAGTTTGCCGAGGACTAGAGACCACCCCCATTTCCTAGTCAACAAAACACATCACACCTAACATGGACTGAAGTCCAAACATATAACAAGATAGAGTAACATAAGTTCTAAGATTCTAAGTTATATCAATAACCACTAACCGATACCGGTAACCAATACTAACTACCAAGACAACATCCAAGTCCACAGTACCCACAAAGCTCTAACAAAACCGAATACCAAAAAAAGTATCGGAACATACCCCCGACCATAAGCAAAAACAAATTTGAAACAAACTCTAAGAAATAGGAAACCAAGACATGAAATAAAGTATTCCAGAGGATGGAAGCTCACCATTTCAATTCAACTCATGAACTATCCATGAATATTTGATCATTACGCAGGAAAGGTAGAAGAATTTCTGGCGCCTGCATCTCATGGGGATACAACGCCCAGAGATGGTTAACTGTTGAAGTGATAGCATGTAACTCAGGGATAAGAGATAAAATAATGCCACAAGTAATTATTCAAAACCAGTCAAATCCAATCCACATCATCAAATGCAAATACATGTACAAATATCATATGCCGGGGTAGGAATAAGGCTTAGCATACACTTTTAAAATCTTAACCTGGATTGCGTAGCATAACCATCATAATCAAGGCACCCACGGGATATATGGGCCCAGCTCTCCCCCAGTTGGAAGGGCCCAAGTGCATGTAGCCTAACGAACTAGAGCATAATAGTATGTTTTATGCCTGATGGGGGATTCGAACCTCCCGGCATAATCAAAGGTAACTTAAGCACCAATTTATGCGGGGGACTCAAACCTCCCGGTATAATTAAAGGTGAATGAAGCACCAATTTACATAACATAGGGGATTCGAACCTCCAAATAATAATATAATAATAAGAGGGACTCGAATCTCCCGATCATTTAGACCCCCGCACCGGCTAGTACAATTTTTGGTGTTGGTCCCACTGGACCTACACTTTCACCGTCTGGCTACACAAACTGCTTTTAGGCCCAATTAAAATATTTAACACACATTCCCAATTTATTAAGCCGATTATGTATTTAGGCATCGCGTTAATATAGTCATACCAACCCCCACTTACAAATTCATCATTATGCCACAGTCCATTAGACATCACACAAGGGAAATTCATGACCCCTTAGGTTCAATTAACATTCACATAGGGATACCACATACCACAAAGTTTAATAAAATCATACCATGGTCCATTAGCCTTTTATGCCAATGCATTAATTCAAGTGACCAAGTCAAAACATGTGACTAAGCCATTTATCATTGTCAATTTCACGTTTAAGTTGAGGGAACTCAATATCCAAAACCATATGACAAAGCAAAATTTGTAATAATTTTGGGAAAATATAACTTCTTTGATTATTCACCAATCCCATGCATGCCACTAGTTTCAAATCGTTAACAAAGCATGAATAATACATAATAAATTAGGGGAAATCAATTTAAGGACCATTCATGTCAAAGCCCTCAACCATGTCAAAACTCTTATTTTAAATCCACATAATTAACCATGTAAATTCATGTATCAGATAAAATAAGTTTAAGGGTAGAGTCAGATTCCTGAAATACCCATGATTATGGAGAGAATTCAACCCATGAAGATCTACTTGACTCACTTTTTAGAAACCCTAGGTATTGATGCTTGATAGAATTTGAGAGAGAAAAGAGTGTATGTGATATGTATTATGGATGAAAATAGGGTCCCAAGTATGTTTATAGGTCGTGGGTTAAGAAGCTGGAAAATAAGCCGCCAGTCGTTTATGGGTCACCTTACGACTTGTAGATCACCCTACGACTCATTTCCCCTCAGTCATAGTCTGAACAGTGTCCCAAACCACAAATACTGGTTTGGTTATGGAAAGGTATTATGACTTGTAACGAGTCCATACTACTCGTTACTTCCTATTCATATTTAGGACAGAGTACTTTAGGCATCACATCGGTTTTCTAATGGAAAGGACTATACGAGTCATTTAGAGTCCTTATGACTCGTAACATGGTAGTCGTAGTCAAAATAGTGAATTTGAAAAATCTCACTGGGCACGTTACAAATGGGTCCTATGATCGTAATACTCCCTACAACTCCCAAAGAGAGTCTTAGTCAGGGCAGTAAGCTCAGAACTCAGAATTTTCCTGGGACCAACACATGGGGTGTTTCATTTCCCCCTTAGGATCATTCATCCTGGAATGATGGGTCAAGTCATACATTAGCCCAATTTAATACAAAAACACACCCACACTTTCCATTAACAAAGTTCGAAAATAAAGAAGTCAAGGAATCTACAATTTCATTTAATAAAGCCAGAAAACAAAAATGTTAAGATCACACATATCTTAAGCACAATTTTCCAGAATAGGCTATAGGAGTGGATACTTGGACTTCATTTCCTCCTCGACTTCCTAAGTATCTTCCTTAAAATTTTGGTTCCTCCAAAGAACCTTTACTAAAGCCACGTCATTCTTCCGCCGCCGACGGACTTGCTGATCTAAGATCTCCACTGGAACTTCCTCATAAGATAGGGAATCCAAAATGCCTACACCTTCCAAAGGAACAACCAATGAAGGATCACCCACACACTTCCTCAACATCGATACATGGAAGAAAGGATGTATAGACCTGCTCAAAACCAAATACAGACCAATATAACGGGGACTGAGCTTTCCCTTCTTCCCAAACCGCATCACTTTCTTCATGGGAAAAACCTTTAAGAATACCCATCATATCCGTGCAACACTTTTGTCAACTTTGGGAGGTCTTAAGACTATCCCAAATCACCTCCACCTTCTCCATGGCTTGGTGAACCACATCAGGACCAAATAACTTAGCCTTACAAACTTTGAACCACATAATAGGGAATGATACCTCCTACCATATAAAGCCTCATGAATCCATACCAATGATAGGGTGATAGATGTTATTGTTGGCAAATTCTATGAGAGAAAAATGGTCAAACCAGCTACCACCAAAGTTAATCACACAAGATCTGAGCATATTCTGCAATGTCTGTGTGGTTCCCTCCGCTAGACCATCCGCTTGTGGGTGGAAAGTGGTACTAAGGCTCATCTTAGTCACCAAACCTCTCTGAAATAAGTGTAAAATTGTGATGAGAACTGAGTACCTCAATCAGAGATAATAGAAATAGGACACCATGTAACTTCACGATCTCTTGAATAAACAACTCCACATAGTCCTCGATAGAGTAATTAATTCTCACAAGCAAGAAGTGAGTAGACTTAGCCATTCTATCCATGTGACCCAAATAGAATGAAATTACCCCCAAGTAGTTTAATTTCTTGAAATAATCTACCGGGCTTCAAGTGCTCCACCTTCACTTGCGATATACCATGCACTTAGCTACGAAATTGGTTACATCCCTCTTCATGTTATTCCACTAATATATCTCCTTAATATCACGATATATCTTTGTGAACCAAGATGAACTGTATAACGCACCTCATGATCTTCGTCCAAAATTCTTCCTCACAACTTATCCATGTTGGGACCATATAGTCCCCCTTAGTACCTTAAGGTACCATCACTGATAATCTCAAAAGCCATCACTTTCTTCCTACCATATCCTCCTTGATTTGTATCAAGATAAGGTATAACACCTGCTTCTCCTTTACCTCAACACCAAGAGATTATTTCTCCACTTCTTGCACCAATACACCACCATTCTTTGAATCTAATAGACAAACTCCAAGATTAGCCAAATGGTGAATATCCTTTACCAATTCCTGCTTCTCCTCATCCACATATGATAAGATCCCCATGGGCAACCAGCTAAGAGCATAATCACAACATTACTATTATCTGTATGATAGTAGAGACTTATGTCATAGTCCTTTAGCAAGTCAAGCCACCTCCTTTGCCTTAGATTTTGCTCTTTCTGAGTGAATGCGACTTGCAGGCTTTTATAATTAGAATAAATATCAACATGGATCCCATATAAATAATGTTACAAGATCTTCAATGCAAAAACCATATCTAACAATTCCAAATCATGAGTCAGATAATTTTTCTCATGAACCATCAATTGTCAAGAAGCATATGCCACAACTTTACCATGATGCATAAAGACATAACCAAGTCCCATGCGAGATGCATCATAATAGACAATGAAGCCATTAGTACCCTTGGGCAGAGTCAAATTGGAGAAATAGTCAACCGATCTTTTAGCTCCTCAAAATACCCTTCACAAGCATCCAACCACAAAAATTTCACCTTTTTCTGGGTCAACTTATTCAACGAAGATGCAATAGATGAGAAGCCCTCCACAAACCTTCTATAATAACTGGCTAAACCCAAGAAGATCCAAATATCGATTGGAGTTGTGGGTCTAGGCCACTTCTTAACCACTGTAAGATTTTGTGGATCCACCATGATCCCTTCACTAGAAACCATATGACCTTAGTAGGTCATAATATTCAACCAGAACTTACACTTAGAGAATATCACATACAACTGCTAATCTTTCAAGGTTTGCAACACAAGGTGGAGGTGATCAACATGATCCACCTCACTCTTAGAATACACCAAAATATCATTAATAAACACAATTACGAACAAATACAAGAACTGACAGAAGATCCAATTCATAAGATCGATGAATACCAATGGAGCATTAGTCAAACTGAAGACATGAGCAAAAACTCAAAATGACTATACCGGGTTCAGAAGGCAGTCTTAGGGATATCCAACTCCCTAATCTTCAACTGATGGTAACCCAACCAAAGGTCAATCTAGGAAAAATACTTAGCACCCTGAAGCTGGTCAAATAAGTCATCTATCTTAGTAAATGGGTACTTATTATTCACCGTCACGTTATTCAACGAGTGATAATTAATGCACATCCAAAGGGAACCATCTTTCTTGTGCTCGAAAAGAATAGGATCACCCCATGGAGACACACTAGGATGAATGGAATCCTTATTAAGTAGCTCTTTCAACACGTGATAAGATCCCCATAGACAACCTGCTAAGAGCATCAACACAACATTAGCTTTATCTGTGTGATAGTAGAGATTTATGCCATAATCCTTTAGAAAGTCAAGCCATCTCTTCTGCCTCAGATTTTTCTCCTTCTGAGTGAACGCATCTTGCAGGATTTTATGATTAGAATAAATATCAACATGGATCCTATATAAATAATGTTGCAAGATCTTCAATGTAAACACCACATCTAACAATTCCAAATCATGAGTCAGATAATTCTTCTCATGAACTATCAACTGTCTAGAAGCATATGCCACAACTCTACCATGATGCATCAAGACACAACAAAGTCCTAAATGGGAAGCATCATAATAGACAATGAAGCCATTAGTACCCTTGGGTAGAGTCAAGTTAGAGAAATAGTCAACCTATCTTTTAGCTTCTCAAAACACCCATCACAAGCATCCAATCACAAAAATTTTACCTTTTTCTGGGTCAAATTATTCAACAAAGATGCAATAGATGATAAGCCCTTCACAAACCTTCTATAATAACCGGCTAAACCCAAGAAAATCCGAATATCAATTGGAGTCGTGGGTCTAGGCCTCTTCTTAACTACTACAAAATTTTGTGGATCTACCATGATCCCTTCACTAGAAACCCTATGACCTAAGTAGGTCACAACATTCAACCAAAACTCATACTTAGAGAACATTGCATACAATCGCTGATCTTTTAAGGTTTGCAACACAAGACAGAGGTGATCAACATAATCCACCTCACTCTTAGAATACACCAAAATATCATCAATAAAAATAATTATGAACAAATAATTCATAAGATCCATGAATGCCGTCGGGGCATTAGTCAAACCAAAAGACATGACCAAAAACTCAAAATGACTATATCAGGTTCGAAAGGCATTCTTAGGGATATCCAACTTCCTAATCTTCAACTAATGGTAACCCAACCAAAGATCAATCTGGGAAAAATACTTAGCACCCTAAAGCTGGTCAAATAAGTCATCTATCCTAGTAAAAAGGTACTTATTCTTCACTGTCACGTTATTCAACTGGCGATAATAATGTACATCTGAAGGGAACCATCCTTCTTGTGCTAAAAAAAAATAGGATCAACCCATGGAGACACCCTAGGGTGAATGAAACCCTTATTAAGTAGATCTTTCAATATGTGATAAGATCCCCATGGACAACCTGCTTAGAGCATCAGCATAACATTAGCTTTATCTGTTTGATAGTAGAGACTCATGTCATAGTCCCTTAGCAAGTCAAGCCACCTTTTTAGCCTTAGATTTTAATCCTTCTGAGTAAACGTGTCTTGCAGGCTATTATGATTAGAATAAATATCAACATGGATCCCATATAAATAATGTTGGAAGATCTTCAATGGAAATACCACATCTAACTATTCCAAATCATGAGTCAGATAATTCTTCTCATGAACCATCATCTGTCTAGAAGTATATGCCACAACTTTACCATGATGCATCAAGATACAACAAAGTCCCACGCGGGATGCATCATAATAGACAACAATGACATTAATACCCTTGGGCAGGGTCAAACTGGAGAAATAGTCAACCTATCATTTAGCTTCTCAAAACATCCCTCTCAAGCATTCGACCATAAAAATTCCATCTTTTCCTGGGTCAACTTATTCAACAAAGATACAATAGACGAGAAGCCCTTCACAAACCTTCTATAATAATCGGCTAAACCCAAAAAGATTCAAATATCGATTGGAGTCGTAGGTCTAGGCCACTTCTTAACCACTACAAGATTTTATGGATCCACCATGATTCCTTCACTAGAAACCATATGACTTAAATAGGTTATAATATTCAACCAGAACTCACACTTAGAGAACATCGCATACAACTACTGATCTTTTAAGGTTTGCAGCACAAGGAGGAGGTGATCAATGTGATCTACCTCACTCTTAGAATACACTAAAATATCATCAATAAACATAATTACTAACAAATACAAGAACAAACAGAAGACCCAATTCATAATATTCATGAATATCATCGGGGCATTAGTCAAACCAAAAGACATAACTAAAAACTAAAAATGACTATACTGGATTTGGAAGGCAGTCTTAGGGATATCCAACTCCCTAATCTTCAACTGATTGTAACCCAACCAAAAATCAATCTAGGAAAAATACTTAGCAGTATGAAGCTGGTCAAATAAGTCATCTATCCTAGTAAAAGGGTACTTATTCTTCACCATCACATTGTTCAACTAGCGATAATCAATGTACATCCTAAGGGAACCATTCTTCTTATGCTAAAAAAGAATAGGATCAGGCCATGGAGACACACTAGGGTGAATAAAACCCTTATTATGTAGATCTTTCAATATGTGATAAGATCTCCATGGACAACCTGCTAAGCGCATCAACACAATATTAGCTTTATCTGTGTGATAGTAGAGACTCATGTCATAGTCCATTAGCAAGTCAAGCCACCTCTTTTGCCTTAGATTTTTCTCCGTTTGAGTGAATACATCTTGCAAGCTCTTATGATTAGAATAAATATCAACATAGATCCCATATAAATAATATTGCAAGATCTTTAATGTAAACACCACATCTAATAATTCCAAATCATGAGTTGGATAATTCTTCTCATGAACCATCAACTATCGAGAAGCATATGCCATAACTTTACCATGATGCATTAATACACAACCAAGTCCCATGCGAGATGCATCATAATAGACAACGAAGCCATTAGTACCCTTGGGTAGAGTCAAATTAGAGAAATAGTCAGCCTATCTTTTAGCTTCTCAAAACACCCGTCACAAGCATCCGACCATAAAAGTTTCACCTTTTTTTGGGCTAACTTATTCAACAAATATGTAATATATGAGAAGCCCTCCACAAACCTTCTATAATAATTGTCTAAACCCAAAAAGATCCAAATATCAACTGGAGTGATGGGTCTAGGACACTTCATAACTGCTACAAGATTTTATGGATCCTCCAAGATCCTTTCAGTAAAAACCATATGACCTAAGTCGGTCATAACATTTAAATAGAACTCACACTTAGAGAATATCACATACCACCGCTGATCTTTGTAGGTTTAGAACATAAGGCAGAGGTGATCAATATAAACCACCTAATCTTAGAATACACTAAAATATCATCAATAAACACAATTATAAACAAACACAAGAACTGACAGAAGTCCAATTCATAAGATCCATGAATGCCGTTCGGGCATTAGTGAAACTAAAAGACATAACCAAAAACTCAAAATTACTATATCGGGTTTAGAAGGTTGTAATGCTCCGAGTTTGTACCCCGGATGCTACATGGTGCTCATAGTCCTAAAGGACCACAAGCTGACCCATGACTGGTACCTGCTGCAATAACTAAATAGTAATACTGTAAATATACAGAAGTTAGGTGGAAACTTGCCGTAACATTCAATACTGAAATAAAACTTAATATGGTATAGTAATACCAAAACTAAAACATCTGTCTAAAAATACTTTAGTCTGAAAAGCCTCTACTATCTTAATCATGGAGTTGATGGGAAAAGCCTCTAACTAACTCCAATTACTAAAAACTGTACTGATAAATGAAATAATAAATAAAATAATTATGTTCTCAAACTATAAAGACTCATTACTAACTCTGACTGCTGAAGATCTGAACTGCTAAGGGTGCTCGAGAGCCCGTGCATCTGAACCTATGATATAAGACATCATAGTACAAAAGAAAAGTATGCATCAGTATTGGTATGCTAAGTAAGGTAGGCTAAAATGCATAGATTCATATGCATAAACAATACTGACTGAATGACCTGAGTATAGATTAATGAGAGTACATGCATGAATACATAAACTATAATTAAGATCCTGATAACACTGGCTACTGAGTTCTAAATACTGATTAACTGATATTTGAGTTTACTGATACTGTACTACTGATAACTAAGTGACTGTAGTTAACAGTCCTGATTCTGTGGAACAATAATGAATTCAATGTAGAACTGAGTAATTATGTCTGAAAGTCCTGATTCTGTAGAACTGAACTGAGTTCTATATTGAGACAGTGTAAAGTAATCATCTAACTGACATGCCCTTTTATGAATAAATTAGAGTCCAACCTGTAACCCCAGTTGGAAAGGTGTCAGTACCGTGCCACGGGTAAGCTATGAATTAACCCTCTCTGACAAGAAGCTCTATTGTTAGCCTTCACTGGCAGGAAAATTCATGTGAGATGTATTAACCCTAATCTGCCAGAAAGATATCTCAACCCACGCTGGCTACGTAGTTTGGAAGACACTCAACCAACGCTGGCTACGTAGTTCTATAATGCAGGGATTGCTACTAAGGGTCAAACCCTTTGCTGGCAAGAATACCCCTATCCTTGGGTTAGCTCGGTGCTGAATTCTACTGCCAGCTGAATAGATACTGAACTTATTTCCTAGTTCATACTAGGCTTGATTAAGCTGTTACTGAGTTTATTGAGTGCCGTTGACTGATTGAATACTACTGAATTCTGTTGGCTGATTGACTTTTCTGAGGTCTGAACTAAATACTGAACTAGATGGGACTAATATTGAGTTTACTGAGTTTTTCCTGAGTCCTATAACTGATTGTGACATGATTGAGATTATTCTATAACTTACACTGGCTCTAGGTAAACAGCTAAATTGTCGGGTATTAAATACCCCCAGGATTCGATAGCATAAAAAGTAAAGCATTACATGCTCTTGCATAGCATAAAAATGCACACTTGTTCATAATGCATCTATAGATTATCAAACACTTGCATGGCATGAACTAGTATACATACTATCATGATATAATCTCATTATTACATTCACATGAGTAGTTCATCAAACATTTGGATGGGATAGTATATGCACATAATATTAAACAACATATGAGCATCATGATTCAATTCTAAATTCATAATTCCATGGGTTCAAACATGAATTCACATGATAAATCACACATATCAATTAATTCTACATCAATCTTGCAATAAATCATGAAATAGAAAACCTAATTACAATAATACTCATGAATACACATTAATTCCAAATTGTGGAAATCATAAAATCAATCTACTTGAAGTTTAAATGAGTTTCTTGGACTCCAAGGGTGGAAGGAACCCTTGGATGAACACTTCACATACCTTGTTTGCTAAATTCTTAAAGAACAATGGTGAAATCTTGAGCCTTGGCTTTGAAATTAAATCACCAAGGGTTCTTATTCTTGAGAAATTTGAGAAAAAGTGAGTATATTTGCTTAATGAGGGTTGAATATCATATTTTAGGGCTGAATAGGGGTGGGAAAAAGACCCAAATACCCCTAACGATGCAACTTTTTATTGACTGAAAACCAAACTATCAACGCGTAGACCAACGTGCCGCGTCGTTGGCATCAATGTGATGGACAACACGCCGCGTCTAGTCCTGTTGGTTCACTAGAATTTGAATTGAGTTGAGGGAAACATTATCTGTCGACATGATGGATGACACGATGCATCGAGATCGCATTGACTCACTATTTTGGTCACTCGAACATGGTCTAAATAAGGTTCAAAAAATCTAAAACTTGTTCAGGAACACCTACTCACATTCCTAATCATGAATCGATCTAAAGATCGATACTTTAACGTTATAAGACTAGTGAAATAGAGTTGCCAGTTTATGAAGGCCAAAATAATACAAAATTTAAATACTTAGCTAGAAATTTTCTAAATCTGGGACCCCTTAACATCCTTTAAGGGACTGAGTTAAGCTTAGAATTTTGCGGGGTCTTACAATATCTCCCTCTTGGGAATATTCATCCTTAAATAAGACTGATTAAACAGAGAATACTGAAAGTCTAAATCTAGACACTAGACAATGCATAACAGAAGCATGATTTCATGAATGAAATTACTGATATACTGAATTATCATAATGCATATTCATATCTAATGCAACATAGCTAGTATGATTCATGAATGCATGACTGGTATTACTGATAAGCTAAGTTTATATACTAAACATACATGTATAATGCATGAGTATATGACTGAATTGATTCTTGAATGCATGACTGAGTATGCAACGTTAATTGATACCAAGTTGGTAGCTCTATTTGAACATGAGATTAAGTAAATTTAAAGGAAAACTAATACCTTGTGCTGATTCTGATTTTGCGAAGAAGAGGTGAGGATACTTGATCCACATGTCTACTTCTGGTTCTCAAGTATCTCCCTCAACGGACTGATTCCACCATAGAACTTTAACTAGAGGGACTTATTTGTTCCTTAGTCTACGAATCTAAAAATCAATGATTTTGACTGGGATCTCTTCATAAGAGAGGCTGTTCTAAATATCTATGCCCTATATAGGGACTACGGCTGCTGGGTCACCTATGCATTTCTTAAGCAAGGAGACATGGAACACTGGATGCACTAAAGCTAAGTCTGAAGGCAACTCAAAATCGTAAGCTACCTTTCTAAAATGGCTGAGAATTTGGTAAGGACCGACATATTGGGGACTCAGCTTCCCCTTCTTGCCAAACCTCTTCACTCATTTCATAGGAGAAATTTTCAAATACATATAATCACCAATATCAAACTCGAGATCCTTTGTATGCACATTTGCATATGATTTATGTCAGCTCTGAGCTATCTTAAGCCTTTCCCTGATCAGCTGAACCTTCTCTAAGTTTTCAAACACTAAGTCAGGCCCTACCACTGTGGCCTCACCCACTTCAAACTAACCAATGAGAGATCTACATCTTCTCCCATAGAGCGCCTTAAACGAAGCCTTCTGAATTCTTGAATGATAGCTGTTGTTATATGCGAATTCAATTAGAGACAAGTGGTTATCCCAATTACCTTTAAAGTTTATCGTACATTCTCTCAACATATCTTCTAAAGTCTTAATGGTCATTTCTACTGGACCATCTGTCTGAGGATGAAAGTCTATACTGAGGTAAACTCAGGTACTAAGACCCTTTTGGAATGCCTTCCAGAAATAAGAGGTGAACTGGGTACCTCTATTTAAGATAATGGACAATGGAACACAGTGCAATCTAACCAACTCCCTGATATAGAGTTTGGCATAATCGTCGACTGAATAAGAGGTATGGACTAGTAGGCAATGAGATAATTTGGTCATGCTGTCTACAATGACCCAAATTGAATCATATTGATGGGAATTTTGAACTCCTGCATGGACCTACTAGGTTTCTGATGCTCAAAGACCTGCTGACATATTAAGCACTTAGCCACAAATTCTACAATATCTCTCTTTATCCCACTCCACCAATAAAGCTCCCATAAATCACGGTAAATCTTAGTGTCCCCTAGATGAATAGAGTAACGTGCACCATGTGCTTCTACAAGAATCCACTATCTTAGGTCATATATACCTGGCACATATAGCCGACCCTGCCAGTGCAATACACCATCCCCCCCTTGGGAGAAAACCTCTACTTTTTGATCTCTGATTAATTTTTTCTACCTAAATAGGCTGGGATCCTTATCCTACTTTTTCTTTACTTTGGAAACTAGGGAATATTCTGAACTACTCTGCACCCATACACTACCTTCTACTGAATCGACTAAGCGAACACCTAGTCGGTTAAGCTGATGAACTTCTTGAACTTCCTCTTATCATCCTCCACATGATTAGCACTATCCATAGACATCCTACTGAGAGTATCAACCACTATTTTGGCTTTACCCGGATGATACAGGACGCTTATGTCGAAGTCTTTGAACAACTCCAACTACCTTCTCTGGTAGAGGTTTAGGTCTTTCTGGGAGAACATGTACCACAGGCTCTTATGGTCTGTGAACATATCAACGTGCACCCCATACTAATAGTGCCTCTAAATCTTTAAGGCAAAAACTATTGCTGCTAACTCAAGATCATAAGTAGGATAGTTCTTTCCATAGGTTTAAGCTGTCTAGAGGCGTAATTTATGATATTACCTCTCTACATTAAAACATACCCTAAGACAACTCTAGAAGCATCATAATACACAATAAAGTCGTCTGAACCATCTAGCAGGGTCAAAACTAAAACTGTAGTGAGTCGACTCTTCAACTCTTGAAAACTCTTTTCAGAAGAATCTGACCACTGGAATTTAACCTTGTTATGAGTCAATCTGGACATAGGGGATGCAATAGATGAAAATCCCTCAATAAACCATTAGTAATAGCTGGCCAAGCCCAAGAAACTCCTGATATCAATGGAGAGATGGGTCTGGCGCAGTTTCTTACAACTTTGGTCTTTTTAGGATCAACTCTAATGCCATCACTAAAAATAATATGGCCAAGAAAAGATGCTGACCATAGCCAAAATTTGCACTTACTAAATTTGGAGAATAACTAATGATTTCTGAGAGTCTGTAATACTATTCTACGATGGTCTGCATGATCATGGTCATTTTAGGAGTAAAAAAGAATGTCATCTATGAATACTATGACAAACATATCTAAGTACTGCTTGAACACACGGTTAGTCAAGTCCATGAAAGCTGCTGGGGCATTGGTAAGGACAAATGACATAACTAAGAATTTGAAGTGACCATACCGAGTTCTAAAAGCTATTTTTAGGATGTCACATTCCCTGACTCTAAGCTGATGATAGCCTGATCTGAGGTCTATCTTGAAGAAGTAACTGGCACCCTAAAGTTGGTCAAGCAAGTCATCAATTCTAGGAAGGGGATACTTATTCTTGACTATTACTTTATTTAACTGACGGGAGTCTATTCATATTCTAAGAGTACCATCTTTCTTAGGCACAAATAAAACTGATGCGCCCCATGGGGCCATACTAGGTTTGATGAATCCCTTATCTAGGAGATCCTTCAACTGTTCTTTTAATTCTTTGAGTTCTGCAGGTGCCATTCTTTATGGAGAGATATATATTGGCTGAGTATCTGGAATAAGATCAATTCTGAAATTAATTTTCCTTTCAGGAGGAACTCTGGAAGCTCTAAGATATGATGTGAACCTTCTTTTAGGAACTAGGGAACTCTTTTCTCACTTAATAACCATCTCATTTGGAAATTTGAAAATGAACTTACGGGTTCAATAGTCTAAGGAGGCATAGCACGAGTGTAACCAATCCATTCCCAAGATGACATCGAAATCAACCGTGTTTAATTTAATAAAATCCCCTAAAGTTTCCCTACCACAAATAACTGCCATACAACCCCTAAAAATTCCCTAAAGTTTCCCTACCACAAATAACTACCATACAACCCCTATATACTCTTCAAGAAACCACAATGTCACTAACCAAGCTAGAAACAAAGAAGGGGTCAAAAATACACTCGAGATCGAGACCAAAATGCACAACCATAAATGAGGTCACTTAAGAAAGAGTAGAAGCCAGATCAAGTAATACATATCATGAGAGAAGAGTTTCAATATACCAATGATGACATCAGGAGATACCTCGAACTACTAACGGGTAGTAAGAGCATAAAGATGATTCCGACCAGTACTGGAGCCAAAAAGTGGCACCCTTTGGTGTAGGAGCTGATGAAATAGCAATAGGAATCTTGTTGGATCTAGAAGTAACCCTTGAAGGACAATCCCATTGCATATAACCAATCTAACCACAACTAAAGCACCATTTCCTCCCTTTCTCACACTAACCATAGTGCAAATAACCACATAATATGTAAGAAAGATATGATTTAACTGATTGGGCCATACTGGCCTAAGATTAGGCACCCTATGCCCTAGAACCATCACTGCTCTGAAATCATCAATCACTAGACAACATTGGATAAGGAGCACTAGCTGTTGAATAAGAGTTAGGACTCTTCCATAGGACTCTCCCAATTCTTCTTTTGAGACTATTTCCTACCATTTTTACCACTCTATTGCTAGTCGCCACACTGCTCTGAATGTTTAAATATCTTACTCTGTCCTTCCTCTATCTCAACTTGCTTCTTCTCTTCCCTTTTGACTTATTTTATCTACACCACCAGTTTAGAGATGTCCATATCTTTGTTTAGCAAGGCAACCTTGCTCTTCAAGATCAAATCACGGTCGAACCCAGAAGCAAATTTCCTCAATTTAGCCATTATGCTTGACACTAATTCAGGAGCATATCATGAAAACTAATGGAATTTCAAGGCATATTACTTCACAGTCATCTTGCCTTTTTTCTTAAATTCATGAACTTCTCAGGTTTCGCCTTCCTTAACTTTTGAAGAAAGAAGCGATCTAAAATGGCACCCAAAAAATATTTTACAAATTTGAGTCAAAATTATCACCCCTAGAATGATCCTACTCCTCATACCACTGATACGACACATCCTTCATCTAATAAGCGATAAACTCTACACCTTATACATCAGTAGCATGCATCAATCGAAAGTTCTTTTTTATTTCATCTATGAACCCTTAAGTATCCTCTTAAACCTTAGTACTAGTGAAAGTCAGGGGGTCCAACCTCATAAACTGACCAACTCTAGTGACCTTAAAAGAACTCATAACAATGCCAGCAAGACCTAACTGTTGTGATTCAGAGTCACCAATTGGGTCAACAGATGAATAGAGCAACGGAACTCTCCACTGGTAGTATCTATTTGAGGTGACTGAGTATTAGTGTTAATTTTTGGAGTAGGATCAGTAGAGATTAGTGGGACTCCGCAGGGGCAATCAAAAGTAGTGACCCTAGAACAGGTCTATATCCCAAAAGTAGGATGAACTCAGTCCACATTGTCCTCAGATGGAATAAAAGAGTTTCCAAGAATATTAGATCTTCTTGGAGGCATGATCTGAAAGGTGAGGAAACGAGAACAAGTGAGATTCAAGACCTTAGACTCTATATCTTAAAATTATAACATCAAGAAAGGAAAACATTCATAAATGACTAGTAGCCTCTCCCTTATAAGTTTGGCGCGCTACATACCCATAAAAGAGACTTTACTTGACATGACTTTGTAGACACCCAATTAACCATGAACCTAGGCTCTGATACCAACTTTGTCATAACCCAAACTAGGTCCTGGCTATGAAGGGCATTTCAAGTCTGTCGAGTACCAAAGACTTACCCCATTTCCTAGTCAATAGAACACATCATACACTAACATAGACTAAAGTCCAAACATATAACAAAATAGAGTAACATAAGTTCAAATATTGTAAGTAATATCAATAACCACCAATCGATACTGGTAACCAATACTAACTACCAACACAACACCCAAGTCCAAAGTACACACAAAGCCTCTAACAAAATAGAATACCAAAAATAGTGTCGGGACATGCCCCCGACCATAGCCAAAAATAAGTCTGAAACAAACTCTAAGACATAGGAAACCAAAATATAAAATAAAGTCTTTTGAAGGATGGAAGCTTACCACTTCAAGTCAACATATGTACTATCCATGAACACCTGATCACTATGCAGGAAAAGTAGAAGAATTTTTTATGCTTGCATCGCATGGGGATACAAGTCCAGAGACGGTTAGCGGTTGGAGTGATATAATGTAACCCAGGGATAAGGGATAAAATAATTTCATGAGTAATAATTCAAAACCATTCAAATGTAATACATATTATCAAATAAAAATAGATGTATGCTGGGGTAGGGAACAAGGCTTAGCATGAACTTTTAAATCCTAACATGGATTATGTAGCATACCCATTATAATAGAGGCACCCATGGGCTATATAGGCCCAACTCTCCCCCAGTCGGAAGGGCCCCAATGTATATAGCCATATGAACCAAAGGATAATTATATTTTATATGCCTGATAGAGAACTCGAACCTCTCAGCATAATCAAAGGTGACTTAAGCTCCAGCTTATATAACATTGGGGAATCGAACCTCCCAATCATATAATAGTAATAAGAGAGACTCAAACCTCTCAGTCATTTAGATCACCAGGCCGGTTAGCACAGTTTTCAGTAGTGGTCCCTTGGTCCCTTCACTTTTATGGCCCTGCTACACAACTCGCTATTAAGCCCAATTAAAAAATTTAACACACATTCCTAATTTATTAGATCGATTATGCATTTAGAAATACCATTGGTATCATCATACCATCCCCTACTTGCAAGTTCATGATCATGCCATAATCCATTAACCATCATACGGGGGAAATTCATGAGCCCTTAGGTTCCATTAACATTCACTCGGGGATACCACATACCCCAAAGTTTAATAAAATCCTACCATGGTTCATTAACCTTTATGCCAATGCATTAATTAAAGTGAGCATGTCAAAACATGGGATAAAGCCATGTAACATTATCAATTTCACATTTAGGTTGAGAGAATTCAATTTCTAAAATCATATGTCAAAGTAAAATTTATAACAATTTTGGGAAAACATAACCCCTTTGATTATTCACCAATACCATGCACCCCATAAGTTTAAAATCATTAATGAAGCATAAATAGTACATAATAAACCAGGGGAAATCAATTTAAGTACCATTTATGTCAAAGCCCTCAACCATGTTAAAACCCTTATTTCAAATGAGTCACATTGCTGAAATGACTAAGATTTTGGAGAGATTTCAACCCTTAAAGCTCTACTTGACCTATTTTTCTAAAACTATAGGTATTAATGTTTAAGAGAATTTGAGAGAGAAGAGTGTGAATTTGATATGTATTATGGATAAAAATAGGGTCCCAAGTATGTTTATAGGTCATAGTTTATTATTGGAATAAGAGCAAAGTCCAAAATACCCTTATTAAAAAGTTGGAAAATAAGTTGCCAGTCGTTATGGGTGACCTTACGACTCGTAAGGTTACCCTATGAAAAATTTCCCCCCATTCATAGTCTGAACTATGTCTTGCACCACAAAAATTGGTCTGGTTATAGTAAGGACCTTATGACTCATAATAAGTTCATACGCCTTATTACATTCTAGTCGTACTCAGTATAAAATACTTTGGGAATTACACTGGTTTCTTTATGGAAGGAATATAAGTGTGATTTAGAGTCTTTATAACTCGTAACATAGTAGCTATAGTCAAAATAGTTACTTGGACAAATCTTACTGTACACATTACGATTGGGTCCTATGACCCGTAATGACTCCCTGTGACTTATAAAAAGAGTCATAGTTAGGGCAGTAAGCTCAAAACTCAGAATTTTCTAGGAACCAACACCTGGGGTGTTTTCCTAATATAAGGAGTGGCAGTTCAATTAGAAGTACAAGTCATATTTTATAAATTTATGAATTCCAATCTCCAGTCATAAAACTCATGACTCTGTACTCAGGTTTTATAGTATGCTCAGTTCCTAGAACTCATGATGCACCCATAAGGACTAGTGAAATTTGCATTATGGCACGTATGACCTCAGTTTAGATCTCTTTAATGAATCTATTCCTTTGATACTCTATTACTCAGGCGTTAAGTGTCAAACTTACGTATTTTATTCTTTCATGCTTGAGGTGTTTATGTTCTAGCCTTTCAGTGACCTCTCCTTATGTAAAGGTAGTATTGATAAAAGTGGATGAACAATGGTTTTGATGGGAGAGTGTAAATGTTCCTTAGTATGGAAAAATTATGGTATTCTTATTTTATCCAAGGCTATAATTCTCAAGGAAGATTAAGACAAAGCTTTGGCATATGTCATAGTTAGTTAAGATTCTAGGTGTGTCTTCTTGGGGATGGTGCGTGAAAGTTGTTATTGATAAAGGTATTGGAGAATATGGGAAAAATTTCTAGGTGGGTTGGTTGCCTAGAAGGTCATACGTGGTTATAATAATAGGCTTGAACGTCATGTTGGTATATAAGTGGATAAATGCATTGTGCAATAGTGAATTCCTAGTAAGAGGTTAAAGTTACTTTTTAAAGTTGTAAGAAGTTATTTTTGAGATAAGATCTCTAAAAACACATAAGATATTGAATCTCTGGTTTAAACTAGTATTATGGTGTTACATGTAGTACCTTGTGACTTTGAGTTAGGCTTGAACAAGTTAGGATTGAATATTATTAGTGAATTTAGTTCAACTTAGACTTTGGAGAAAGAGTTATCAATACCCATGTGAAGATTATAAGTGGCTTCAAATGAAGTTTAGTATTTGATAGGAAAAGTGTAGTTGATAGAGTATTTAAGAAGTGTGGCTAAGCTTGAAAGTTAGCAGTTGCATTGCCTAAGTAATAGTAGTTCTATCCTAAATTATGTTTTGTATACCTATATTACATGTTATAGAGTGGTTGCCATGTTGTGATTCCTTATTCAGATATCTTACTCAGATCATGCCCAAAATTCTTTTCTCCCTAATGTTGTTAGAACTTCTGACAAGGAGTGTTAAAGGTAACAAATATTTCTTTTCTAGTGACCCTTAAAAATTTCATGTCATTAGATATCACTTTGCAGTTCTAAATATCCGTTTGTTCAAGGGATACTTCAGTTGAGTTATAAACTTTTAGTATGAGTCAGTATGTATAGCGAATAATTTAGTTTAGCAGTCAGACAAATAAGCTCATAGTTTTCCATTTTTCTTCTAGTCTTACAATCTAAAGTTTCATGAATATGTCTATTCCATGAGGTTCTTTGTTTTCATTTATCCTATGTGTAAACTCAATTGAGTCGTTTCTACAAGTCTAAATCAGTCCTAACCATAACATATTGCAAGATTTAGAAATCAATATCATGTTAGTATCCAACTACAAAATTCAGTCAGACAATACTAGTGAGTGCCCAAATTTTCAAATTAGTCAAAGTTTTACTTGGAAATTTAGTCATCACGTCCATGTTCATCTCTTATAATTCTCTGTCAGGTATTACAACTCTTATTCTATTCTTTCAGTCAAGTCAGTCTACATTCAAGGATGAGTGATCCTAAGGTGGAGATATTTGTGACACCCAATAAATCCAAGTCAATATTAGAACCATGCTTTAAATTCATGCAAGATCAAATCTAATGATTTGGTAGTTTTATTAGTGATTTAGACATATATTAAGACCCCAAATATCTCCTAGCTTATAGAAAAGTCAAAACATCCCTCAGCAATTAAATTCTTGTGAAGAATATAACTATAGTCCTCTTTAGAAGAGCATAACTTTTGAGTTATTAAGAATTTTTTATCTCAAGACCCACCATCATATATATAATTTAATTATCTTTCTAACGATACCAATTTTGCCTAAATCTGATATCGAAGTGAAAAGTTATGGCCAAAATACTAAAGCACCGTCAAAGCTGCCCAGAGTACAACTCATAACCAGCCATTATTGGTCATTAGGAGGAAGTCAAAATCTGGGAAGTAGAGGATGAAATGGGTTTCGTGACCATGACTTAAGTCACGACTCATGGCAAAACCTCACGATTCATGACCTAAGACATCGGGACTGCTTCCAGGAAACTTCCAGATGGTTTCTAAGGTATTTTTTCATCTTTTCCCACTCTTTTAACCCCAAAAATACGTTGTTTAAGCTATTTTATGGCTGATTATAAAGATAAAACAACCCCTCACATCACACAAATTACTCAAGAAACATGTGATTTTCTACTCTTTTAAAGAAAGAAATTGGGTTTTTTCATCTTCAAGTCCAAATCCTCAAAACATCAATTCAAGAATCAAAAGTAATGAGGTATGTGGGTATTTAATGAGGACCTCCTTTCATACTCAAGCCCAAATTATGATTTTATGATTTCCATAATCTACGGCTTTTACCCAATTGTTATTCTAAGTTTAAATTCATCCCCCCATGGTATAATTTTCACTCATAAGCATGTTTATAATTATTCATGGATTCTTAGGCCCATATTATCATTCATGCTAGTCTTATTCCCATGTATGATTTACATGATATTACCCCAAATTTTAAGCATATGATCAAGCTATATGAGTTTCCCTGAATTTCTTTGGATTATATTGTAATTAAACCATGAATACATATTTTTCCATAAGAATAGCATTTTCCCATGTTCAAAATCAAGAATCTCTTTATTATGGCCAGTTGTCAAATTTTTGGGCTTTATTCAGGAAATTCTCTTTTTATGACCAATTTTCAATATTTTCATGTCCAGTTGCATTATTCAGAGATGGTGGGTTATGAACATTTGATACGTAGAAATTCAGACATATATCAATTTACATGCTTTTGAATACTAGAGATTATACATGAACTGATATTTTCAAAATCCCGTAGCTTAAGCATATTAGTTGACACGACCCAAAAAAGGGCCTTGTCATATGGGCACCTCAAGCCCAACAAGGATCAGAGATCGCCCCATTAACCCAACCTAACCATCACAGCAATCCACAAATACCGGATGAACTCTGATTATAAAATAAGATAGCGGAAATAAGACTACAATCATAGCTTTAGAAGCATCTAATTAATTCATTAATATCAACAACTAACCAACGTACCCAAGTCCAAAGTCTTCCACAAAGCCTCTACAAAACCAATGTCTATAATATATCGGGACAAGCCCCCGACACTATCCAGAACCAAGTCTAAAACAAGTCTATGACATAAGATAAAAGACTATGAAATGTATGCCTTTCGAAGAATGGAAGCTCACCACTTTAATGTCAACACACGATCTTCAAGAACACCTAGTCACTGCGTAGGAAAAGAAGAAGAAGCTTCGACCCCTATGTCGCATGGGGACATAGCATCCGGAGATGGTTAGGGTGGAGCGCTAGCATGTAACTCAAGGATAAGGATAAAATAGTGCAGTTATTGAAAGCCAAGTCAAACCATCATATGTAACCACTTTTTTATCTACATAGGCATATATGAAGATACATAAACATATATATAGGTACATAACGTGCCAAAATAAAGAACAAGTCATAACATGCGTTCTTGAAGCACTAATTCATGAGACATGGTGTGAAGGACTCAAACCTTCTACCCTTAAAGTTTAGAACATTGAACTTCTCCGTTACACTAGGCAAGAAGCCCCAACCTCAAGATGTCTTATCTTATATAGCAAGTGGTCCCTAACCACAAGCCATAACGTATAAATATAGCTTATGGATACTAACCACAAGCCGTCTCATATGGAAATTGGATACTAACCACAAGCAGTCTCATATGACAAGTGGACCTTAACCACAAACCATCTTCTATGGAAAGTGGACCTTAACCACAAACCATCTTATACAATAAGTAAACCTTAACCACAAATCGTCACATATATATAAATAGGAAGTAGACACTAAACACAAGCTGCCTCCTATGGAAAGTGGACCCTAACTACAAGCCATCACATTTATATAGCAAGTGAACACTAAACATAAGCTGTTATGACCATTACTAGTCGTCAATTTGGACTCTAACCCTTTATCTATGCATTAACACCCATTCGATTCAACACATAAGGACTCTAACCTTTTAGACAATTCAAGCCACTAAGGCTACAATTCAACATTACATATATGACCACATGGTCTTTATAAAACCATCTAATAACCATCATTTAAATAGGCCAATGTCTTAGTTCATACCATAATCAAATCCATTTATGGTCATCAAGACCCTTACAAACCATTCATTCTTCATTAGCATTCTTATACAAAACTTTAGTTTGAAACACAATTCAATTCCATACTTAGGGATTCCAACCCTTTTACCTACCATACCACCAAAGTTACCAAATTAACTCATTACATGGCCACAAGGCCTTCACATAGCCATTTACCAAGCATTCATATTTATTAGGTCAATTCAACAATTCATTCATATTTATTAGACCAATATCATAGTTTAATACTCCATTAACAAGTGACTAGTTATTTCTCTTATACATTTTCACAAACACCTTGAGGGCATACATTTATTAAGACCAAAAACCAAAGTAAAAATCATCTAATTTAAGGTTACTCATGACTCATTTGTTAAACAACCATCAAAAATCACCCACATGTATAATTCATTACCCCAAACATGTATAAACATAAGTTTAAGCAAGAGTAAACAATACCCAACACTATGCATCAAAACCCTAAACATTTGATTTCAAAACCATTATTTACAAATCAAAATCATTGTTTAAAACACTTGATATCTTGAACTAACAATAAGGGAAGAGATAGATGCCTTATATAATATGATTCATGGAAGAAACTTGACCCCTCTTAGCTTCTAGATGAACACTTAAGAAACTCTAGCCTCCAATCTTCAAGAGTTAGTTAGAGAGTGTTTTTGGTGAATCTTGATCATCCAAAATATGTTATGAGAGGACTAAACATATTATATAGTGAGGGGACTTAAGAGTTTTAGGGCGGGAAATGTCCATAAAGACCTTAGCTTAAAAGATAGATACTAACCCGTAGGAGGGTACGTCTCCCACACTAAATCGTACCCTAGGGTATGAGTGGTCCCCTAACTCATACCCTAGGCCTCACCATGGACCCCTAAACTATCCAGGATATGACTACACAAGCAAAACCCATATCTTAGGGTATGAATTGCACCCTAAATTATACCTTGAACCGTACTTTGGATAGATTCAACCAGTCTAAGCTTATGAAATATATGACTAGGCAGCATATCACTCATACACTAATATTCGACTTAGAAGAGGCTAAATCGTATCTTGATCAGTATGTAACTCACACTACACTTGCTAACATACAAGGGACGGACAAATTCATATCCTAGGGTACGATTAGTACCCTTGAGTCATACCATGGATAGAATGTCCAAGACCCAAGATTTTTCTTTCAAGGGCCAAGGTTTAGGGTATTTCATTCTCCCCCACTTAGGATCATTCATCCTCGAATGGCAGGTAAGGAAAGCATAGTCATAAGTTAACACACTATTATTCATCAAGCTAACCTTAAATCGAGTTAGAAAAAAAGGACATGCAATAAGACAAAGATCATGTCAAGATCATTATCGATCAACTATTAGTTCCTTTAACTTTAGGACTCAAACCCATTGTCCATCAAAGACATTCGTTCATTTCAAAGTTTAGGGACTTGAACCCCTTGCCGAACAAGGACATAAATCAAGTTAAGAACACCAACACATACATCTCAAGTATGAGTTTTTACAAAATGGAGGACAAATGCGGATACTTGTACTTCATGTCCTCTTCTGCCTCCCAAGTAGCTTCCTCAGACTTTTGGTTCCTCCATAGAACCTTTACCAAAGCCACCTCCTTCGTTCGCAACTGGCAAACTTGCCAACCCAAGACCTTTATTGGGACCTCCTCATAGGTTAAAGAGTCTAAAATACCAATATCCTCTAAGGAAAACTACCAACAAAGGATCAACTATACACTATCTCAATATAGAGACATAAAAAAAAATGAAAGAATGAGACTCATGCTAGAGGGAAAGTCCAAGTCAACTTATACTTTCCCATTAACACCTCACTACGAGGACCTGAATCTAGCCATATGCTACTCCCAAGTTCAAGCCTATTTAAAGCAAAAAGGAGTGAACTTAATCCACTGAGCTCTATTTCTTAAATCCATCCATGAACACTACTCAACAAAGCATCCCATATAGAATATACATATACATGGTCCACCCCACAAGGAGGTCACCCCAAATATCTTATTTACCCGCTAACAACCTATACTTTCCCAGGAAAAACCATCCTTATTATGCATAATAGAATAAAAACTCTTCACTGGAACCATTCTAGAAAGAAGGAATAGAGATTGGACAAGTGTCCAAAATAGGCCAACCCATGACTCAATCTCCCTATCAGGAAACTAGGAAAGTCATTAAGGAGAATCTCAGGACACTCATTACTATTGAGACCAAATCTAAAGAACGGCCTTCCGAGTTAGAATCTCTACCTAGACCAAATAGTAGAGGCACTCTTTGGAGATCAACTTTTGGACTCTAAGGTAAGAGATGAACTTCCCCTTAGTTACTAAAGAACTCACTTCCCGTACAATTACCAGCTCATTAGGGAATCTAAACATGACCATACAGATTCGACAATATAGGGAAGCATAGCACGAATGCAACTATATCCAACTTTATCAAATTAATAAGAGTTTTTCACTACCAACCACTACCACCACACCTCTTATAGAATCTTTACAACTATAGAGTCTTTTACCAGGGTAGAAACAAAAAAGAATCCAACATAACTTTGGCAGAAAATTCAAAATACACAATCATGAATAGGGCCACATAGGAGAGAGGGGACCCTATATCAAGTAAAGAATACGCATCACAGAAAAAGAGTTTCAACATACCCGTAACAACATCCGAAGATGCTTCGAACACCTGACAGGTAGTAAGTAAATTTAACCAATTTTAGCCAGTATTGGTACTAGAAATAAATGCAGAAGAAGAAACAACACCCTTTCATGAAGTAGTAGACAAAGTAGTAATATTTGTCCTGTTGGCCCACGTAGCCACTAAAGAAGGGCACTCTCGCTACATTTGCCCAATCTAACCATATCAAAAACACCTATTTCTCCCCTTCACACTCTCACCACGATAAAACTAACCACAAAATCTACAAGGAGGGTATATCGACACTGATTAGTCCCTATTATAATGCTTAACTCACTCCCATAATTGAGGGGTGATAAGGTCATTATCAAGTAACCCAATTTGAATTGGGGTCGAATCTTGAGGAGTGAATGCTATAGACTTTGAACCCAATGGTTGCTTAAATTACTATGAGATACCCGAAATGCTAAATAAAGTAACATATAAAATAAAATGGGGGGATTTTCTTAGAACTTTCCACACCACCAGTTACAACTACTCGTTAGGCAAAATCTTTGATTTGAATTCAAAAATTTGGGGAATCTTGGGACTATGTCTATCTAAAGGCAAAAAATGTGGGTGATGTTTGTTTAATAAAAAGTCTAGTTACTAAATATTGGATAGGCTAGTTCAAAGATCTTTGGAGTCAATCTTTCGATAAAACAATAATGATTTTACCCATTAGCTCTTTCGAGCACCTAACAAGTGTTAAATTTGCATAATGACCCAAAACCTCAACCAAGCATCCCTATGTCTAGTATGATGATTGTTACATGATTTACACTCCCTAAATGCTTATTTCTAAGATTGTAAAGGGTAGTAAACCGTAGGATTAGTTGTCCACCATTGCCTTATCCCCCTATAACCCTCTTTCGAGGATGTTATAGGTTACATAATATTCACCTAAATCCCTCTTTTGAGGACGACAAAGAATTTCTAGAGCTTAGGGTTTTCATCCATCAAACCCATTTGGAGATTTGGGGTTTTCACCCTTCAAATTCCAACCCATAAGCTCATGTAATGGTGGAATCCATACTCAGTAACTAAAGTTCATACAAACACAACAATACCCATATACAATTACACTCTAGTTTAACATAATCCCAAGACTAAAGAAATTAACTACTCATTTGATAGGAGAAAAGAATTTTACCAAGTAATGCATCCATGGAATTTATAATAAGAGAGGGTAAAATAATCTTCAATTTCCCACTATAATTTCACTAATTTTTCTTTTCAACAACAATTACCAAGAAAAAAAAACTCAATAGTCCCCTCTTTTTCTCAAAAATCTACGGTTCTTTCTCTCTATAAGCTTTTCTTCATCTCTCTACTTACCATAATGCCCTTTTGCTTATTTCTCCTGTTAGGCCAGGGTCACGAAGTATTGGTTGCGATCATGCAATTGCAGTCATGTCTATGAGCGAACGATCGCATTATATTGGATAACCTTGAATGAGTAAAATTGCATTCTTCTGATTGCGATTGTGTTATTCGAGGCTAGGTAAAATTTTTGCTTAGCTAATAGCAACTGCGGTGATTTGACCATGACCACGGTACCGGAGGTCCTTTTTGCTCTGAGTCTTCAACTGTACTTTTTCTGCTCCTTTTTATCATTTTAAGCTCTAATCCATATCCTTCTATCTTTTTAACTCTTATACCTGCAAAGACTGGATATTAGTGTATTTAATCATAATTATGACTCATTTATTCATTTTAAACAAGGTAATGTGCACTAATAATGACTGTAAATGAGTGGTAAAATACCACTAATCACCCCACTAGCCTGAGAATCACCACTTACCCAGTTTCTCTTGGACCACTTACCACTAGACTATTGGCCTCCACTTTGTTTAGAAAGCTAAGAACTCTTACTCTACGTCTCATCAATCTTAGTCTTTTTCTTTTTCTCTTCCACCACTTATTGCATATACACAACTAGTCTGGAGACATCCATGTCTTTGATAAAAAAATCTGCCTTACTCTCAAGGACCAATTCGGGAGATAGTCTTGAAGTAAACTTACGCATTATAGCTCTCATGCTAGAAACCACCCCAGGGGCATTCCTAGACAAATGCTGGAATTTCAAGGCATACTCCTTGACAGACATCCTACCTTATCTCAAATTCACAAACTCTTCCACTTTCTCTTCCCTAAACTTTTGAGGAAAGAAGCAGTAAAGAAGGCACTAGAGAAATCCTCCCATATGGCAGAACTAACACCCTCACCTCTTGACTATTCCTACTCTTCGTACCATTGGTACTCCATATTTTTCAATTAATAGGAAGCAAATTCAACACCTTTAAATTTTGATGCATGTATAATTAGAAAGATCTTCTCCATTTCATTAATGAAACTTTTAAGGATTTTCTTCAACCTTTACACTCATAAACATAGAAGGGTGAAACCTTATAAATTAGCAAACCCTTGTGGCCTCAGAGAATAGAGAAATAGGAACACTATGTCTAAACTGAGAAGCTACTAATTGTGTCAACAGAGTAATCTAGCAACAGAACTCAGCATTAGTAACATCCCTTTGAGGTGACGTAGGAGAAGGAGTAGAGGGAACTGGTGGAACTCTTGGACCATTAGGTATAGGACCCCTAGACCGAACATGGACTCCATAAGTAGGGCGAGTCCCATCAATATCATCCCCAGTCGGGATGGAAGGGTTAGCAGCAACTTCAGATCTTTTTGGAGGTATGATCTAAAAGTTAAGCAAACAAAAATCAGAAGGATCTAAGACCTTAAATTCTATAGCTCAAAATAGAACCACAAGAAAGGAAAATATTCCTACATGCCTTATAGCCTCTTTCTTATAAGTGTGACGTGCCACACACCCATAAAAGAGACTCTACTTAACATAACTTTGTGGACTCCCAACTAATCATAAACCTAGATCTGATACCAACTTGACACAATCCAAAAATAGGCCTTGTCGTATTGGCACCTCAAGCCCAAGAAGGACCAGAGATCGCCCTATTAACCCAACCCAACCCAACCCAACCATCACAACAATCGACAATTACAAGATGAACTCTGGTTATAGATTAAGTTAGCAGAAATAAAACTACAATCATAGATTAAGAAACAACTAATCAATTCATTAATATCAACAACTAACCAACGTACCCAAGTACATAGTCATCCAAAAAGACTCTACAAAACCGATGTCTACAATATGTCGGGACATACCCCTGACACTAGTTAGAACTAAGAGTAAAACAAGTTTATGACATAAGATAAAAGACTAAGAAATGTATGCCTTTTGAAGAATGGAAGCTCACCATTTTAATGTCAATACACAATTCTCTCGATGACCTGGTCACTGCACTAGAAGAGAAGAAGAACCTCTAGACCCTATGTCGTGTGAGGACACAATATGACTCACTAGATTTACAAAGTATGCCTTTAGCTTTTAGATTTCAGATATAGAAGTATGTACTTTCTACACTTAGACAATACGATTTAAATACAGAGTATTAGCTAAGCTTTTAGAACTAAATGTTATGACTCACTAAATTTACAAAGTATGATTTGCTATTCATGATTTTAGATGTCAGTTTTCCTCAGATATTCCAGCTTATGTGAGTCATTTACATTTAGCATGCATTGTTTTACAAATTATGAGATGATGTTTTACTTATGCATTTCACCCCATATACTCAGTACATCATTAAAGTACTGAGACACATATACGTCTATGTGCTACATTATCTCATAATATAGGTTTAGGTGCTCAGTATCAGCAGCGTAAGTAGTTTGAGCATCCCCATCTACATCCGATAGTTGGTAAGTCCTCATAGTTCAGGGACTTATTCATTCACATTTTACAGCTTATTAGTCTATATGATTTAGTATTTCTTTTTAGATAGTTTAAGTTAGATGAGGGTCTGTCCCAATGACTCTCTAGTTATTAGTAGTAGAGGCTTGTCAGAATGCTAGTTTTGATTTAAATTATTCAGTTTTGAGGTTTCAGACATTATTTTTAGATATTTTATTCAGTTAGTTTTTGCATATAGTATGACTCTTAATGTCTATGTTCTAATTATTATGAGATTTAGACTTAGTAGAAGGTAGATAGGGTTAGCTTAAGGCTACTCATAGTCTTGACCTCCGTGTGATGTCTTAGGACCAGGTTTTAGGGTGTCACACACTACAAGTAAGGTAAGCGGTTAGAGATCTCAGAGGACTTTCTAATATTATAACATACGGTTAGGGTAGGGTAGGATATCATTTTGGAAACAACATGGCTACACCCTTCCTTGAAATTCTACATCACATTTTTCAAAGTTCTTTCTTTTTCTCTATAACTATGGGCCATTCTCCTTGCTTTCTTTCTTCTACCATGCCTACTTTTTGCTTCCTTTGCTCACCCAACTTTTTTTATCTCATTTTCTTGCAATGTTAAAGCTATCTTTTATTTTTTGGGACCTTCTCTTTTCTATTTGCTTCTTTTCAAAACTTAGGCACACTAGGTATACACTAACTCTTTTTGGTACCAAACTTTCTTCCTTCAATTTTTTCCTTCTGCAACTTAGGCTTTTTGTCTCAAATTATATTCTCAAGTTCAAGAAGGGTATGGTTTGAAAGAGTGATAAAAAGAATGGTTCATATCTTGTAATGTATTTGCCAAAGAAAGGTCCAAAGGCTCGAAGAGGGTACGAGGGATTACACTTATGCAAGGGTAGGCTTTTTAGGATTAAAGTGGGTACCAAAATTACAAAAATGGACTAAGATCATTTCTCCAACAAAGTACAATGTAAATTAGCTATGAAAGACTTGAGGGGTAAGTTCTATATAGCATAAGTACACAAGAGATGAAGACAATCAACCTTACACACATGGCATGCGAGTACCGTTAAAAGGGTTCAATTGTTCTACCCACTCGAGATAAAGATAGGGTATTTATTAACTTTCCAACGTCAACTCTTGGAGTCATAAAAAGAAGGAAAATATCATTACAAAGTTGCTGACGTTTATGCCTTTGTATTTTGTTAAAAATTTTGGATGGAGGGGGTTGTTTGCCTTTGTATCTGCACCACGCATAATTTGTTAATTATGGCAACAACTCAAGCCATAGTCTCACATTGTGAACAATAGTGCAGGATAACTACCCATATGGTTACTCCGACTTCACCAATGGATATAGATGTTATCCCAAATCATCAATACTACAGGTACTCAGACTTGCCTTGCATTTTATAGCTTTAATACCACAGGTACTCAGACTTCCCCTACACCTACTGATAGAAACCCAATCACGATAGCAAGACTCATTTAGTGTAATTCAAACTAAAAAATTACCAACTAACAAATACAAATAACTAGTCCATTCAAATGTAGGCACTATCAGAGTGCCTGAATATTACAACTCAAATAAAAAATAGAGTTAAGGATTATCCAAAAGAGCATAGAAGTATGTAGAAATATCAATAATACAAGCCCAAATGTCATGAATAAGGAAACATCCCCAACTAATGAGGTAGCAGTTTCCCCACTGCATAAATAATAATAGGTAGAATAGATAAGGGTGCTCCCTGAAATCGCATCAAGGGCTTCTATCACTCACAGACCCTGCATCATCACCATCCTCCTTAAGATCTGACCACTCAGCTGAGGCCTCATCATCATTGTCCATCCAAGAAGTAGGAAGCATGCTTTGGGGCTTCTAAACCTTTCATAGACCCTTTACCCCTTTCTACATCTTTGTAAAGAATCATCCCTCTTTCTCTCCCTAGTGATTATCTTTTCATGTATGCTTCAAAGATCCTAATGTGATGCTGCCAAAGAGGAGTAGGCTTTCTCAAGCCAATCAATAGTATTTTTTTTCTTCTTTTGGTCCTCCTTGTATTCATCATAATCGGTACGTGACACATACGAGTGATGGATGGTGGAGGGCTCTCCCAACCCTTAAGGTAAGCTATCTATAAGCTATTTAACAATTATAATATTAACTCTAATCTCTTCAAGAGGTCCCATGGTGGTTGGCCTATGAGGCTCAGGTTTACTATATGTTCGTCTCTTCTAAGTTGACCTTTCTTTTCTTGCTTTTGCCTGGTGTGCCCTTTTCTCGATTCCTCATGGCAATAGGTCCACGATCGCATTTCTAAGATCATGATATGTTGTTCGTAATTGCGGTAACTGAGGATAAAATCCCCTATTTTTGCTTTATTTTTCATTGCCTACATAGCTATCAGTTTTCTAGCTCTGTTTTCCCCCTGTTTTTCTGAGCACACTATTTATGTTAAAAAGACCTACAAAGCATCAAAACAAACAAAAATGAGTTAAGGATGAGTTTCCTCCCATTAAGCACCTAATTTAAAGTCGTTGTACGACTTTCTTCCTTTATCTTATAGTATCGTTGAAGTTAACACCCTCGACCTTGGCCAACACGAAGAATTTTTCATTGTAGTACTTCACTCTTCGTCCATTGACTACAAATTTCTTCCCTTTCTTATCTTCCAACTCAACTGCACCACTTGGGTAGACTTTAGAATCACAAATGGTTTCAACCATTTTGAGCGAAGCTTCCCTGCAAAGAGTTTTAAATGAGAGTTGTAGAGGAGTACATTCTCTACAATATGGAATTCTCGTTGTAATATCCGAGCATCATGCCATTTCTTCATTTTCTCTTTGTACAATGCCGTATTCTCATAAGCCTTAAGCCAAAATTCTTTAATCTCATGGAGTTGTGTCACCCTCGCCTCAAATGCTTCTCCCCAATTCATATTTAGCCTCTTCAAAGCCCACAAGGCCTTATGCTTAAGCTCAATAGGTAAATGACATGCTTACCAAACACTAATTGATAGGGATACATACCAATTGGGGTTTTGTAGGCCGTTCTATAGGCCTAAAAAGATTTATCAAGTTGTCTTGCCCAATTAGTGCGACCTATATTTACCGTCTTTTCGGGGATGTATTTGATTTTGTGATTTGACATCTCTACTTGAACACTTGTTTGGGGGTGGTATGGAGTGGAAACTTTATGCTTGACTCCATACTTATCAAGAAGAGGACCAAATATTAGATTGCAAAAATTTGAACCCATATCACTAATGTTGCCCGAGGGGTGCCGAACCTTGTAAAAATATTCTTTCTTAGAAATGAGGTGACATATTTGCTCTCATTAGTGGGGAGTGCAATGGCCTCCACCCATTTTGAAACGTAATAGACCACCACTAAAATGTATTTATTCTAAAAGTAACTAACAAAAGGACCCATGAAATTGATCCCCCATACATAAAAAAGCTCCACCTCTAAGTTAGGCTTGAGAGGCATCTCGTGCCTTCTTGAAATACCTCCGTGCATTTGATAATTGTGATAAGATTTACCCCATTCAACGGTGTCCTTATGCATGGAAGGCCAATAAAATTTTCATTAGAGAATCTTGGCGGTAGTTTGGACTCCTCTATGATGACTACCATATGATGAAAAATGACAAGCTTCCAAGATGTCATTTATTTCAAAGTACATGACACAATGTCTATTAACTCCATCAGTACACTCTCAAAATAAGAACCGCTCATCCCAGAAATACCGCTTTGCATCAAATAAAAATTGTTTCCTTTGATGGTAACTTAGTCCCTCAAGGAGTACACTGCTTGGGACATAGTTGGAACAATCGGCATACCATGGTATACTATTCCCTTTGATGGCATGATCAATTCATTGGGGGAAGTATCATCAATTTCTATTTCCCCATGCTTTTTATTGTTGCCATCTAGTCGATAGAGATAATAGCCCACTTGATTTTCATATCCTTTCCGGTCTTTCACCTCGAAGTTGAACTCTTGTAGTAACAAAATCCACCTAATTAACTGTGGCTTTACTTCTTTCTTGGCCATAAGATACTTGAGATTGGAATGGTCCATATTTAGTACTACCTTCGTGCCTAACAAATAGGGCTAAAATTTTTCAAAGGCATAAGCAACCACCAATAATTCTTGCTCGGTGACGGTCTAGTTGCGTTGGGAATCATTCATGGTTTTTATAGCATAGTAGATATGATGAAAAAGTTTGTCCTTGTATTGCCCTAGCACTGGACCCAATGCAATACCAATTGCATCAAACATTACATCAAATGGGGATTTCTAATCCGGAGCCATAATAATAGGAGCTGAAATGAGCAATTACTTAAGTTACTCGAAGGATTTCAAACATGATTCATCAAAGTTGAACTTAGATTCTTTTTCAAGGAGTTTACACATATGATGTGCTATCTTGGAAAAGTCCTTAATGAAATGATGATAGAACCCGACATGGCCAAGGAAACATCAAACCCATTTTACAAATATAGGGGGTGGGAGTTTAGAAATTACCTCAACCTTTGCTTGATCAACTTGAATGCCTTTTCCCAAAATTGCGTGGCCTAAGACAATTCCTTCTTTGACCATGAAGTGACACTTTTCCCAATTTATGATAAGGTTTTTTTCCACACACCTTTCATAGACTATATTTAAGTGTTCAAGGCATGACTCAAAAGAGTTTTCCACTATCGAGAAGTCATCCATAATTACTTCCATAGAGTCTTCATCCATATCTACAAATATGGACAACATTCAAATGTTGAAAGGTTGTTGGGGCATTACACAACCCAAATGACATTCGCTGGAATGCAAATATACCATATAGGCAAGTAAAAGTTGTCTTTTCTTGGTATTCTGGGGTGATACAAATTTGATTATATCCTGAGTGCCCATCCAAAAAGCAATATCACCCTCTTCTGGAAAGCCTATCCAACATTTGATCCATGAACAACATTGAAATATGGTCCTTCTCGATCCATGAGTTTAATTTTTAGTAGTCCATACACATTGCTATCTGGTAACTGGTCGGACGGGGATGAGGTCATTTTCTTTATTTTTGACCACTGTGATACCACCCATTTTTAGAATGTATTACACCGGTCTTACCCACGTTCTATTGGATATAGGACAAATCACTTCCGCATCGAGCCACTTTATAATCTCCTTTTTTGCTACCTCTTGCATGGGTTGGTTTAATTTTCTTTTGTGATCCACACATGGTATGTGATTTTGCTCGAGTTTAATTTTATGTGAGCAATGCCAGGAGATATGCCGATGATGTTCTCTATTGTCCACCCAATGGCCTAAATGGATTTTCTCACCACCAACTTCAATGATTCTACTTGAGAGGAGTTTAAGTCACTAGAAACAATGATCAGCAAAGTTTCTCCCTCCCCCAAGAACACGTATTCGAGATGAGGTTGCAAGGGCTTTAGTTTGATTTTAAGAGGTTCTAGGATTGATGGTTTTTTGGGTGGACTTTCGTGGTTTTTAAGGTCAAGATCTAATTTAACCAAGTTCTTGGTGTGAAACCCGAGCCCGGTTAAAGTAGCTGCCACTTCGTCATACTCCTCTAATTATTCCCTTCCATAATTCCAAAGCACCCAAACTAATGGGTTATTCAACAAGCTAACATAAACATGGTTAGACGCCTCAACATCAATAACATCGATTACCGAGATGACTTGTTGGTCCATCAATTGTTTATGGTATTGCATATGTTGAATGACACCATTTCACCATTCAATTTAAACTTTATTTCCCTGGACTCCATATTTTACCAATGAACTCCCGGTAGCTAAGAATGACCTCACAGGAATAATTGGAATTTCGACGTCCATGGCACAATCCACAATTACAAAGTCGGCCAGGTAAATTAATCGGTCTACTTTTACAATAACATTGTGAAGGATATCGATAGGCTTATTAACGGATCCATTGGCCATAAGAAACTTTATTTTGGTGGGTTTTTGCTTACCCAACCCAAGCTTGTAAAATATAGCATAAGGCATAAGGTTCAATCTTTCCCCAAGATCACATAATACCCTAGCGAATGTGAAAGTGCCAATGGTGCATGAGATTGTAAAGGAATCGAGATCCTTCCTCTTTTCAGCATACATACTTGTCATAATGGTACTACAATGGTGAGTAATATCTATGGTTTACTCCTCCAAAATATTTTTTTTAGACACCAAATCTTTCATAAATTTAGCATACCCCAGCATGTCTTGCAACGCCTCGACAAAAGGGATATTAATAGAAAGGTTGCTAAATTTATCAAAGATTTTGTTGAGTTTATCATGATTTCCTTTCCTCAATGACCATTTTTGAAAGATGGACAAATGGAAGTTGAAGGAATAGAAATAATTTGACACTCGTTATTAGTAGGCCTCCCCATTTTGTGTTTCTTCACATTGACTCTCTATTAAATACTTTGATATTTTGATCGCTTTGGCCTCGAGTTGTTGAATGGCGAAGGAGTAATATGCATTCATTCGGTGGATCTTTGAGAATTAACTTCGCATTTCATTCACCATTTCTCTGGTCCTCTCCATACTACTTAAGATTTGTGCCAAAATATCCCTATCAATCTTCTTTTCTCTCCTCAAAATGTTCCATATTTAGATTTTCCCAATTCTAACCTTGATTCCCATATTGACCTTGTGGGGTAAGATGGAAAACCTCTGAGCTCCTAGGAGTCATCCTTAGCTTATCACCCATCACCTCTTTTTCCTTGTCTTCACAAGTCTTAATTTCTATTGCATATATCACACTTGCACTTTCCATGGAGTCTCCTAACATATGATCAAGTAGGAGTTCGAGGTATGAAATCACTTTGCTCATCTTTGGTTTGGTCTCTTCCTCTTCTTATTTCCTATCATTGTACAAAAATGATGAGGAGAGAGCCCCCATAGCCACCTCGTCTTCCTTTATGTCCCAACCCTTACACTAAATTTGCCACTTGCTCCAAGACTTTTGAAAATATCCCATATGGTGAGTTGATGAATGATCCACCAAATGCATTGTCCACTATGGCCTTGTTGTGTTGGTATAATGCTCGGTAGAAGATTTGGAGAAGCATCTTCTTCAGCACCTTATGTGCGGGGCAATTAAAAATTGTTTATTTAAATCTTCACCAAACGTCATACCATGATTCCTTGTGGTATTGATGGACGTGAACAATTTTATCCCTCAACTTTAACTTCCTAGATGGTGGGAAGTATTGGCCTAGAAAGACCTCTGTGAGACTTCTCCATGAATTAATTGATCTGGTAGGTAAAGAGTTTAGCCATAATACTGCCTTTCCTCTGATAGATAACGGAAAAAGGCTCAACCAAATGGACTCTTGGGATATATGCACGAATTTGAATGGAGAACAAACTTCCACGAAACCCTTTAAGTGACCATTTGGGTCTTCATGAGCTTTACCCCTGAAGAGTCCCTTTAGGTGGAGCAATGTCATCATCATACTTGTAACATAGAGTTTTCCATGCTCCTCTGTAGGGGGAATAAGAATGGCACTTTCATTATCTCCGGCTCCGAAATAAACCGAGTCCCCATAATTCATGATGATTTGGGAATAAGTAATGTTCGCCTACTCAAACATTGAAAACAACAAAGAAATTAAATTACCCCACATTGGGTATTCTCAAATACAGATAGCACCACAAAAGTGAACTCTATATTTCACTCCCTAGCAACGATGCCATTTTGATAATGCTCAACTCACTCCCATAATTAAAGGGTGAGACGGTCATTGTCAAGTAACCCAATTTGTATTGGGGTCAAATTTTGAGGAGTGAATGCTATAGACTTTGAACCCTATGGTTGTTAAATTACTATGATATTACCTGAAATGCTACACAAAGCAACATATAAAATAAAATGGGGGATTTGATTGGAAATTTCCACACCACTGTATACAACTACTCGTTAGACAAAATCTTTGATTTGAATTCAAGAATTTTGGAAATCCTGGGACTATGTCTATCTAACAGTAAAACATATGGGTGATGTTGGTTTAACAAGAAGTATAGTTGTTAAATATTAGATAGGCTGTGTCAAAGATCATTGTAGTTAATCTTTTGATAAAACCATAATGATTTCACCCATTGTCTTTTTTGAGCACCTAACAAGTGTGAAATTTGCATAATCACCCAAGACCTCAACCCTGAACACTTATTTCTAAGATTGTAAAGGGTAGTAAACCATAGTATTAGTTTTCCACAATTGCCTTGTCTCCCCCTATAACCCCCTTTCGAGGATGTTATGGGTTATCAAATATTCACCTAAATCCCTCTTTCGAGGATGACAAAGGATTTCTAGATCTTGGGGTTTTCACCCATCAAACCCATTTGGATATTTGGGGTTTTCACCCATCAAATTCAAACCCATAAGCTCAAGCAATGGTGGAATCCAAACTCAATAACTAAAGTTCATGCAAACACGACAATACCCAATATAATTACACTCTAGTTTAACATAATCCTATGACTAAAGAAATTAGCTACTCACTAGATAGGAGAAAGAATTATACCAAGTAATCCATCCATAGAATTCATAATAAGAGAGGGTAAAATAATATTCAATTCCCCATTTTAATTTCACTAATTTTTCTTTTCAACAATAATTACCAAGAAAGAAAAACTCAATAGTCCCCTTTTTTTCTCCAAAATATACTGTTCTTCCTTCTTGTTCCAAGTGTTTTTTTGAATTTCTCCCTATAAACTTTTCTCCAGCTCTCTAATTTACAATAATACCCTTTTATTCATTCCTTCAGTTAGGCTGCGGTCAAGGAGTATTGGCTGCGATGGCGCAACCGCGATCACATCTATGAGCGAGCGATCGCTTGCGTTGGATAACCTTGAATGACCACGATTGTGTTCTTCCAACCGTAATTATGTTACCCAAGGCTAGGTAAATTTTCTACTTAGCTAACAATGATCGTGGTGATCTAATCGTGACTGCGGTACCCAATGTACTTTCTGCTCTGAGTCTTCAGCTACACTTTTTATGCTCCTTTTTTATCATTTCAAGCTTTAATCCACATCCTTCTGTATTTTTAACTATTATACCCGCAAAGAGTGGATATTAGTGCATTTAATTACAATTATGACTCATTTACTCATTTAAAACAAGGTAATGTGCTCTAATAACTAGTGCGAATGAGTGGTAAAATCACCACTCATCACCCTACTGGCCTGAGAATTACCACTCACCTAATTCTTCCTCTTGGACCACTTACCACTAGGCTGCTGGCCTCCACTTTATTTAGAAAGCCGAAACCTCTTACTCCACCTCTCATCAATCTTAGATTTTTTTCTTCTCTTTCGCCACTTATTTCATATACATAACTAACCTAGATATATCCATGTGTCATGATAGAAACCATCCAAGGGCCATTCCTTGACAATAGATGGAATTTCAAGGCATACTCCTTGACAGACATCCTACCTTGCCTTAAATTCACAAACCCTTCCGTTTTTGCTTCCCTAAACTCTTGAGGAAAGAAGAGGTAAAGAAGGCACTAGAGAAATCCACCCACACGATAGAACTAGAATCCTCACCTCTTGACTGTTCCCACTCTTTGTACCATTGGTACTCTACATTTTTCAATTGATAGGAATCAAACTCAACACCTTCAACTTTCATGCATGCATAATTTAGGAATATCTTCTCCATTTAATTAATAAAACTTTTAATGATCTTCTTCAACCTTTACACCCAAAAACATAGGTGGGTGCAACCTCATGAATTGGCCAACCCATATGGCCTCAGAGTATGGAGAAATAGAAATACTATGTCTAAACTGAGAAGCTACCAATTAGGTCAACAGAGTAATGGAGAAACAGAACTCAGCAATAGTAACATCCCCTTGAGGTGACGTAGGAGGAGGACTAGAGGAAACTAGTGGAACTCTTAGACCATCAGGCATAGGACCCCTAGACTGAGTGTCGATCCATAAGTATGGCGAGTCCCATCAACATCATCCCCAGTCAGAGATGGAAAGGTTAGCAGGAACTTTAGATCATCTTAGAGGCATGATTTGAAAGACGAACAAACAAAAATCAGAAGGAATCTAAAACCTTAAACTCAATAGCTCAAATTAGAGCCATAAGAAAGGGAAACATTCCTACATGACTTATAGCCTCTCTCTTACAAGTGTGGCGTGCTACACACCCATAAAAGAGACTCTACTTAAGACAGCTTCATGGACTCCCAACTAACCATGAACCTGGCTCTGATACCAACTTAACACGACAAAAAAATGGGCCTTGTCTTATGGGTACCTTAAGCATAATAAGGACCAGAGATTGACCTGTTAACCCAACCTAATCATCACAGCAATCCACAAATACAAAATGAACTCCAATTATAAAATAAGTTAGCAGAAATAAGACTACAATCATAGCTTAAGAAATATCTAATTAATTTATTAATATCAACAACTAACCAATATACCTAAGTACACAGTCATCCAGAAAGCCTCTACAAAACCGATATCTATAATATGTCGAGACATGCCCCCGACACTAGCTAGAACCAAGTGTAAAACAAATCTATGACATAAGATAAAAGACTATGAAATATATGTCTTCCGAAGAATGGAAGCTCACCACTTTAATGTCAACACATAATCCTCTCGAACACTTGGTCACTGTACAGGAAGAGAAGAAGAATCTCTGGCCCCTATGTTGCGTGAGGACATAGCGTCCACAGACAGTTAGCGATTGGAGTGCTTGTATGTAACTCAAGAACAAGGATAAAATAGTGCAGTTATTCAAAGCCAAGTCAAACCATTGTATACAACCATATTTATATCTATATAGGCATATATGAATATACACACACACATATATATAGGTAAATAATATGCTAAAACATGGAACAAGTTATAATATGCGTTCTTAAAGCAATAATTCATGAGACGTAGAGTGTAGGACTCAAACCTTCCACCCTTAAAGTTTAGAACATTGAACTTCTCCATTATATTAGGTAAGAGGACCCTAACTTCAAGCCATCTTATCTTATATAGAAAGTGGACCCTAACCACAAGCCGTCACATATAAATATAGAAAATGGACATCAACCCCAAGCCATCTCATATGGCAAGTAGACACTAACCACAAGCCATCTCATATGGCAAGTGGACCTTAACCATAAACCATCTTATATGGCAAGTAGACCTTAACCACAAACTGTCTTATATGTCAATTAAACCTTAAACACAAACCAGCACATATATATAAATAGCAAGTGGACACTAATCACAAGCCGCCTCCTATGGCAAGTGGACCCTAACAACAGGCCATCATATTTATATAGCAAGAGGACACTAACCACAAGCCATTTTGACCTTTACTAGTCAACAATTTGGACTCTAACCCTTTATCCATGCATTAACACCCATTCAATTCAACACATAATGACTCTAACCTTTTATAAAATTTAAGCCTCCAAGGCTACAATTATACATTACATAAATGACTACATAGTCTTTATAAAAAATCTAACAAGTGATCATTTAAAGGCCCTTATCTTAGTTTATACCATAATGCAAATCCATTTATGGTCATCAAGACCCTTACAAACCATTCATTCTTCATTAGCATTCTTATATAAAACATTATTTCCAAACACAATTCAATTCCATACTTAGGGATTCCAACCCATTTACCCACCATACTATTAAAGTTACCAAATGAACACATTACATAGCCATTAAGGCCTTCGCATAGACATTTACCAAGAATTCATATTCATTAGGTCAATGCCACAAATAATATATATTTATTAGACCAATGTCATTGTTCAATACACCATCAACAAGTAACAAGTTATATCTCTTAGATATTTTCACAAACACCTTGAGAGCATATATTTATTAATACCAAAAACCAAATTATAAATCATTAAATCTAGGGTTACTCATGATTCCTTTGTTAAATAACCATCAACAAGCACCCACATGTATAATTCATCATCCCAAACATGTTTAAACATAAGTTTAAGCAAGAGTAAATAACACCCAACACTATGCATCAAAACCCTCAATATTTAATTTTAAAACTACTATTTACAAATCAAAATCATTATTTAAACATATGATATCTTGAACTAACAACGAAGGAAGATATACAGTCCTTATACAAGATGATTTTTGGAAAAACCTTGACCCCTCTTAGCTTCTAGATGGATACTTGAGAAACCCTAGCCTCCAATCGTCAAGAGTGAGTTAAAAAGTGTTTTGGGTGAGTCTTGATATTCCAAACTATGTTAGGAGAGGACTAAAAATGCTATATAGTAAGGGGAATTAAGGGTTTGAAGATGGGAAATATCCATAAAGACTTCATCATAAAAGTTGGATACTAACCCATAAGAGGGTACAACTTTTACACCAAACTGTACCCTAGGGTACGAGTGGTACCCTAACTCATACCCTAGGCCTCACCATGGACCCATAACTGTCCAGGATATAAATGCATAAGTATAACTCTTATCTTAGGGTACGAATGGTACCTCAAACCATACCTTGGATAGATTCAACTAGGTTAAGATTTTGGCAACATACTAGGCAACATACAACTCGTACCCTAACATAGGACTTGGGAGAGGATAAATCCTATCTTGAACTGTATGTAACTCACACTACACTGGATAACATACGAGGAAGGGACCAAAGTCATATCCTAGGGTAAAACTAGTACCCTTGATTTGTACCATTGATAGAATACCCAAGACTCAACATTTTTTTTATTTTGTGAGGGCAAGGTTTAGGGTGTTTCATTAGTTATCAGGGTATGTACAATATTATGTTTCTATGTCATTCATTTTAGAGTAATACTTAGCATTGAGTGAACACACGGATAAGAACTCCTCCATTAGTTAGGAAGAGACCGTTAGTAGCAGTCCCTAAGTTCTAGAACTATGTTACCATCGTAGGTTATAAGGGGTCACCCTTCAGTTTAGGCTTGATACCCTAGTCCTTTGAAATATCAATTTAGGGGATCCACGCTAGCCAGTGTTGGTACTGTTTGCAAAGTTCTAGCACCCTTTCAATTATGGTTATAAGTTGGATATCGATTAGCTTAGATTGAGGAATGTCAATTGTAGTTAGCTCCCACAGTCCTTAGTTTATGTTCTGCTTATGTTTTAGTTAGATATGCATGACTTTGTATTCAGTATTTTTGATATACAATACATGTTTATACTTGGTCATTACATTAGTTCATATCACATAGTTTTGAACTTCGAATTCATACATGACCCTCATTATAAGTTTACAACATATTTATCTTTAACTTGAGATTATATATAGTATTCATGTTTTACAACTTTCCAGTTTACAAAAATATTTTAGCTCATGATTTAAAAATTTTGATACGCCTTATACCTTTTATTTACAGATATGTTTTAAATGAATATTCAGCAAAAGACTTGTGTCCTCAATTTTGAAGCATGTTTTAAGTATTTTCATAACTAATGCATATTTCACATACTCAGTGCATTCCAAAGTACTTATAACATCCTCTTCTGCCTATATTTTTATGTGATGTAGATTTAGGTACTTACTAGAGAATTCTAGCCAAGCAGATCATAACATTCAGCTAGCAGGGGATGCGTTCTCATATTTTGAGAACTCAAGTTAGTTGCAGTTCTTGTACTTATATTTTCTTAATCTAATGTACTGATTAAGGATAATTGGGGGTCATGTCCCAACTACCTCTAGTCTGTATTAGTAAAGGCTTCATAGACGATTAGTTAGAGTCAGTATATGAAATTTAAGTTCCTCTCTCTTTTAGATTATAGTTTTGTAAACTTTGAACAATAATGAAATAAAACAACTTATCACATGATTATGCTTCTGTCTACTCAGTTTATATTTTATAGATAATTTAAATCAGTTGTTCATGCATTATGCCAGTACCATGTTAAAATTAGGGGGTTTTCTGGGTCGTGACAAAAGAAAAAAGGGATACTAGGTTCAAAGGGTACCCTTGTGGAAAAACCCAAAAAACAACCACGGGTTGGGTGAAATGTGCACCTATTAGACTTACCTAAACCACTAAACTAAAAACTAGACAGCTAAATCTTTTTGTAATTTTTTCAGATTTACTCAAAAACTTGAAAAATAACTAAGAACTAAGAACCTACAGCATTGCTTCACCCGAAACCATGGAAATTTCCCCAACCTACACTTAAAAATATACTTTATCCCCAAAGTATAATTAAAAGTAAGGATAGATATACTCCCTGAGGCGTTTAGGCCTAGGTAGAAAAATCTTTATCATATATGAGATCCAGTGGGACCCACACCCAGTCTTTGCCATGCTTTTTAGTTTGGGTCTCTGATACTCAAACTTTCCATTAACCTGTGGCTCTAAGAAAATAAAAACAATGTGAAATAAAAACTAAAAATACAAAAAATTAAATACCCACCTTAACTTAGATAGCCTCCCAAGCAGCGTCTAATTTAATGTTACGACATGACCCATATCACTATATCTCAATCGTTTTTCTTCATTTTTATCCTCTTACATGGAGGCCATTTTCTCACTCATTTTTGACCTCTTTAGTATGTACTCTCAAGGTTAATATCTTTCCTAACAGTAGCCTTTGAAGTCTTATCAATATCATTACTTTAGGATTAGGTGGTGGCTTGGGCAACTCAATGAGACAACCCAAAGTGATCTTTGGTGGTGCCTCAACCAGTCCACACTCATCCACTTTCATTACTATAATCATACATAAATCTTTGTAGTGGGATGGTGGACTACGTGGATTATAAACTTTGAAGATCACCTCTTCATCATCATATCTCATCTTAAGAGTGTCCTCTCTCACATCTATCAATGCTCCTCCCATTGCTAAGAATCGGCATCCCAAAATAATTGGTACCGTATCATTTACATCATAATAAAAAATAATGAAGTCATCAGGGATAATAAACTTACCAACCATGATAACTACTTCCTCAACTATTCCTTCGAGATGAACTTTGGTTCGGTCTTTCATCTGGAGTACCATAGATCATGTCTCAACTTCCGCAAACCTAATGTTTTGAAGATTGATAAGGTCATTAAATTGATACTTTCTCCCACATCTTGTAAAGCATGGACCATATCGCTATCACCAATTTTATAGGGAGGGTGAAACTATCCATGTCCTTAAGTGCTATATGTAGTTTTGATTATGAGCAACTAAACTATGAGGGACCAGGTCCTTGGATGCGCAAGGTACAGTACAGCTGGCACGCGCCTTCTGCATAATTTTGTTATCTTGTGTAACAAACTTGAAGGTGATATTTTGTGCTATTTTTTACTGACTTGGATAGTTTTTCCAATAACCTTTCAAGCACCAATAATCACCCAGCTATAAAAGGAAAGAGATGCCTCCTCAATAATCAATTTTTGTATATTCTAAAGAGTGAAAAGAGAGGCAGCAAAACCCTATTTCAATATTGCTCAAGTTCTTAGCTTTATGTGTGTTTAAATTGAAATAGTTATTGAGTGATTAATGATTTGTAATTAAACTACTCATCTTATAAGAGTAGTGTTATCTATTGAGAGAGTTGCTTAGGTAGAGTTCCTTGACCTTGTGGCTAGTTAGCATTAACCAATTTTGAAGGGAAACTTGGCAGCGATGTCAAGGTATACTTGTAATAGAGATTTTTCAAGTAGGAGAAATCTAGAATTAGGTTCACAGTCAAGTCTGTAATCAAGAGGTTGGTTATAATGAACTATTTTAGTGCTTGTGAGACCAAGCCATGGTTTTTCCCATAGTAGTTTATACGTAAAAATCCTATGTTGTTCTTTTCTATATTGCCTTTGTTTTTCTAGCATCTCATACTAGCATTACTTTTCAACTACATTAGAATGAATTTGATGGACCTGATCCCTCACTGTGTGATACAACCCTCAAGGGTTAAAAAATTGGTATAAGAGTGGGTTCACTCTTAAAGGTTTACACCTAGAGTGTCCTAATCATACTGGCCACTTTAATTGAACTATGGCTAGAAATAAAGGAAGACATAAGAGAGAGACTGCCAACCATGAAAGCTCTATAAATAGATTCAGCTAAAAGCTACAAAAAGAGATGGTCAGTGGTAAGATTGAAGGTTGTCACAAAAATGGTGTTGAAGCATTCATAAGAACTGCTCATCATGTTAGAAGCAAAGCATATAAGCTCATGAGTATTCACTATAAAGGATATGGACTTCTAGAAAAGGGATTGCAGTCAGTAATGGCTCAGTGACTAAAAGGATTCAAAGTTTAATGATGGAAAGACTGACTACATTCTCTCTCTCAAAGACACTTTAGGTAAAAGTGTCTTATTATGAAAATTTGATCTCAAGAACCTAGTACTTGACGTATGAGAATCTAAGGATCAAAAGAAATCCCTAAAATGACCTCTAGATTTGATAACTAAAAATGCTTTGGAGAATGAACTGAAAAGGAATTCTATGAGCTGATGAAAGAAGTGTATATAGTTCCCAATTTATCAGGAAAATTATTGATCCTTGGTGATGTTAAAAAGGATGAGCAAGAGGATGAAAGATGCTGATAAGTATTAATTCTTAGGGACCTATTCCCTAGGAAGTTTATCTCAGAAGAAACTTTACCAGAATGGACAAAAAGTGAATCAGTATCTCCTCAAAACTTGGCTATGATCGGGAGACAAGTATGCATAGCAATGTATGTGTATAATTAGTCTAACTTATTTCTATATCATTACAGGTATACCTTTATGGGGACATATTAGAAGGAGAACAACTGAAGCTACTAATATAGAATTTATTCAAACTAAGAGGGACCTGGTTCTATCTTTCAGGTTAGTACATACAAAATGCCTAAGTAATCACAAAATGATGTCTGAAAAAACCATATATCTTTCTTTTCTCTAAACTATCAAATCCCTTGTAAAATAAAGAGTCGCACTTATTTGATTCAGATATGTCAGTTCAAAAAGAACTGTCTTTAATGAAATTGGTCATTTTTAAAAGTGCTAAATCAAACCTTCTCGTCAATTATCTTAATTAGTCCTATTCAGCTTCTTAAATTAGAAATCATTCCTAAGCTAAATTGGATCATCACTTCTTCTCAAATCAATGTATGATGTTATTACTTCCCCACACTCTACAAAAATTCCAAAACCTATAGTGAGTTAAACTCCACTAAGCCATTCTTAACTATTGACGTTAATGCTCAACAAATCATAATAGACTTCTTAAACCAAACATCTAGGACATCAATTGAACAAGAATTATTCTCACTAAAAACTCATAATTTCCTATGTTATCTGAAAAATATGAAAAAGCTAAATTTTCTGAAACATAACAAATACTAGCTTCTCCTACACACTAAGACTCAAACAACATTTTTGATCAGTTGTTTGATAAAGAAATTGTAGTTACAAGAGTTGATCCTTCCTCCAGTAAGAACTGGGTGGTTGAGAACCTGCTACTGTTTTCTCGTGACAACATAGAAAACTGAGTTGATGGAATAGAATAGAAAGCTTGTGATATTAATAAAGTGAATGGGAGAAAAAATAGGTTGTTACCTCCAAATAAGAAGAATGAAAGTATTAAGGACAAAGTATCTCTGAGATGGTCTGTAAAGAAACTCAGGAGAATAGAAAAAGGAAAAATAAAAACACTGAAGGTGGAGAGATTGCTATAGGAGAGAAATTGAATCTACGGGGTATTGTTACCTTAAAAAAGGGTAGAAAGAATGATCTTACAGTTGATAGGATCAGGTTCTCCATATCAAAGTCTCGAAGCTCAACTGGAATATGGCAGAAACTTATAGTTGTCAAAAAAAGGAAGGACTCTGAGGGACCAAGTCCCATTAAATAAACAATTGATGATAAAGGATAAACAAGCAGTAAGCCTAAAATAAAGAAAAGAAACAAAGAAAAAAATGACATGTTCAGAGAAAGAAGGATTGGGAACCTGAGAACAGAAAAGTTACTGTCTGGAAGAACGTTTGATCCCAAAATTTATAAGAAACCAGGAATGACTAAATTAGTTAAATATGCTAGCTATAAAGGATAGTTACACTTGTTTAAGAATCAAACCCCATTGTTTTTAAGAATGAGGTCAGAAAATTTTATTATGCCATGGAATTCTCAAAATATAAGCTAAGTTAGTCTGCACAGGTGCAAGGAAATTCTATCTATTTGAACGAAGAAGTACTGGGAAAAATCTTACATGTACAAGCTATTAGAGTTAGTTTTGCTGTAAAACAACAACCCACAACTGAGTTTATGATCAATGCCCCCAAAATGGGACGAATATCTAGAGTCTCTGTGAAAAAAACTCCCTAAATATGAGTTTCTGCTTGTATTTGAATTCATCAATAAAGTTCTATTTTCGAGATTAGGAAAAACTACAATTGTATCTGGTTATAATCTGTTCTTGATATAATGCATAGGTAGTTTTAAATTGATTACTCTGCCTACTTGTATGATTGAGTACATGAAAAAGGTAATTATTGAGACAAATATGAGACATGGAATGCCTTATGTGTACTTGCTAAAGAAGGCTTTGAACATTTTAATGTGAGTGGAACTAAAGGAACACCTAGAATAGCTAAACAAATGATCAGCCTAACAACTCTTGTAGAGAATAAATGTATTAAAAACAAAGCTGGTTCTATGTCTTAAGTATCTAAATTGTTAGCTGTTCAAGAAAGACTGGGAAAGGAAATGGAGGAGTTAAGAATTATGTTAGACGCTAAAGATGCTAAGATAGAGCATATGTGGTCGAATATTCAAAAGTTGTCATTTGAAGGACCAGGTGCTACTAATGAACTTGCAACTGAAAATATGAAACTCCAAGGTAAAGTAGTTGAACTGAGTGGTAAAGTTCAAGAACTGAATGCTAAAGTCAAGGATCTCACAAAGCAGTTGTTCGATGCTCATAATGCTAGAAATTAAAGAGTAGAGATGTTTCTGAAGTCCTTTTCCCCAAAATCTCCTTCTGCCTAAATCTTAATATCCTTGTCTCTAGGTCTATCCAGTGTCAATCTATATCTTAATCCTGTATTTGGCTTTTGATGATAGTTATTTTGCATTTTTATGGCATAAATATACTAGTACAAATCACTAGTCATAAAAAAATAAATTCTAGTTGTGTACTTTACTTGTTTTCTTTACTTTAAAGTTGTCTTCATTTTAGTGTTACCCTAGTGGCCATGAGTTAACTAATCTGTACTTATCTTTACCTATGCTTTATTGTTAATCCTTTTTGATGATGTAAAAAAGGTTAATACTGATTTCACATATAATTACCTAGTAGCATAGTAGGGTAGCACAGTGACAAGAAGAAGCTTGACAAAGATACAAAGACAAAGAGAAGAAATTCTGTAGAAAATACAAATGCACAAATTGTAACAAATTAAAGGTGCATGATGATAGGGGAAGAAATGCTCAAAAATGTAAATACATAAATTGAAACAAATTGAAGCTGCATGATGATAGGGGGAAGTATACTAATGCACTAAATAATGAAGGTGCAGGGGGGAGAATTACTGCAAAATGACAATAAGGGACCAGGTCCCTGTGTTGCATAAAAGAGAAAGCATGATGATAGGGGGAACATTTATTCTCAGGTGGTAATCACTCTACTTAAATAAGATGAATGTGCACTGATGCTCAAATTGTATGGTTTTGTTTGTTATTATAAAAAAGGGTGAAAATTGCTATATGCAGTTTTGATGATGAGCAGCTAAACTATGAGGGACCAAGTCCCTGAATGTCCAAGGTATAGTATAGTTGGCACGCACCTTCTGCATAGTTTTTTCATCTTATGTAACAAACTTGCATGTGCTATTTTTTGTTATTTTGTTCTAACTTGGAAAGCTGATCCAATAACCTTTCAAGCCCTAATCATCACCCAACTATAAAAGGATACATATGTTTCTTCAATATCGGTTTTTGTACTTTCTAAAGAGTGAAAGAGAGGCATCAAAACCCTATTTTAATACTTCTCAAGTTATTAGCTTTATGTGTGTTTAAATTAAAATAGCTCTTGAGTGAGTAGTGATTTATAGTCAAAATACATAATGATTTATAATCAAACTACTCATCTTATAAGAGTAGAGCCATTTTTTGAAAGAGTTGCTTAGGTAGAGTTACCTGAGCTTGTGGATGGTTAGAGCTAACCAATTTTAAAGGGAAACTTGGTAGAGGTGTCAACTTGTGCTTGCAATAGAGGTGTTGAAAGTAGGAGAAACCTAGAGTTAGGTTCATAGTTGAGTCTATAATCAAGATGTTGGTTATAGTGGACTGTTTTGGTGCTTGTCAGGGAAAGCCATGGTTTTTCCCATGTTGGGTTTCCACGTAAAAATCCTGTGTTATTTTTCCTTTATTGCCTTTTTTTTTCCAGCATCACATAATTGCTTTACTTTTCAACTGTATCATAATGACTCTGAGGGACTTGGTCCCTCACTATTCGATGCAGCCCCCAAGGGTTCAACGTTAAGCCTCTTGGGCATTTTTTTCATCACCACTAAGGTGAAATCCTCAGTAAGTGACAATATCTCAAAATCCTATAGCTTGATGTTATTAGTCACCACATCCTTTAGGTACTTGGCATATTTCAGATTTATTGTAAAACATCTAAAAAGGAAGGTTAATGTAAAGATCTCTTAACATGTCAAAAAACTTATTGAAGCATGCATCCTCTTTTGCCTTCTTACGCCTTTGTGGGAAGGGTGGTGGTGGTCTCTCATTCACTTTCTCAACAACCTTTGCTTTTGGGCACTCAGACTTTCATGAATTATCAACATCTTTGTGTTTAACTTATTATGGAACCAACTCTAGCTGTACCTCTAATTTTTTCTTTGAAGCCCTATCAACAAGATCTTTACAACTTCATAAGGTGATTTCCATTACTTACTTTGTACTTTCTGTGGTTTCATATGGTAAATTACCTTGGGTCTTAGTTTTTATGTCTGAGCTAGTTTCCCTAACTATTTCACTAACTTCTTATGAGCCACTTGCTAATTTTTAATTTCAGCATCCATTTCTTATTGGCTGGTCAGGGTCTTCTTTAAAGTCTCCTCAATGTTACTAGGTTGTGTGTTGTGTTATGGATGATAAAGCTACTGATGCTTATTATTGCCCCATGAATAATTGAGCTGAGTCTGCCATTTTTAGTTGTAGGAATTATCATAATTTGTCTTTTGTTCATTTCCCACAAATTTTAAGGACTCTAGATTTACACCACAAAAGTCTGCAGAGTGCCCATTGTTGCCACAAACCTCACAACATGCTGGATTCTGTTGTACCACATTCACCTGTGCCTAAGTTTGTTGCACACCCAACTTACTGAATTGAGTCGTTATTTAATTCTGCATAGGGGAAAATTGGGTGGCAAAGTCTTTGATACTATCAACTTCAATCACGCCCAACTTTTTTCACTAAGCTTCTAGACACGTCACCATTCCAATCATGATTTCCTTGAATAATGCATTTCAATGAGGTATGGAGATCCTCATAAGTATTCTCCAGTGATTGACCACCTACAGCTAAATCTAGCAATTTTTTTGTTTTATGGTCAAGGGATTTAACAAAGGTATGAGCCAATGTAATATCCCGCAAAGTTCTCTTCTAGTCTGAGCCTTAGAGCGTATCCAGCAAAGCGAAAAATCGGAGTCTAAAAGTTTTAGAAGTATCTTCCCAAGTATGAAACACTTTGAATTATGTGTAAGTTCCCTAATTTCTACTTTTAGTCAAGTATAGCATTGAACAAGCTTTCCATCGATACCAATTTCATCAAAATTTGACATCAAACGAAGATATTATGGCCGTTGTACTGAGCATTGTCGGAATCGTAGGTTTGACGGTCGATCTGACGGACCGCCAAGTCCTTGGTGGACCGTCAAGTGTCCCGCCAGACCAAGGTAGTGGCTTCCTCTTTCAGTCATCATGGACGGCCAAAGTGGTGAACCGTCAGAAAGTTGACAGACCGTCAAGGGGCCCATGATACCGGGGCAGAATGTCCCATTCCTAGACCTCGAGTGATAGACGATCTGGTGGACTGTTAGATTTTTGATGGACCATCACTTCGATCGACACTCTGAGGCAGAACATCCCCATTTTGGAACTTGAGTGACGGACGACTTGGTAGACCATCAGGTCGACCATCACAGACCCCGATCGGAATTTTCTAGACAAATTTTAAAGGGGTATTTTGGTCTTTTCCACATCTTTCCCCAGCTCTATAAATATCGGGCCAAGGGCCTTCAACTTTATTTTTCTCTCTTCCACCCAAAAAAATTAGGGTTTCCAAAATCAAAATACTCTCTTCTCCTTTCATAAAAATTCAAGAGGGATCAAGAAGGATCTAGAGAAATCAAGAACTCTTTTTAAGAGCCTTCAAGAAAAGAAATTCCCAGTTATGTAGATGTTGATTCTTGGGTCCCTTTCATCCAAGAAGCTCAAGTACCCCTTTTTAAACTTAAGGATTTTATGTTTTGTGATATTCCATGATTTGTATGAGTTGAAGTTGATGTTACTTGTGTTGTTGAGTTTGGATTCATGATTGTTTGCAAGAGTTATGGTCTTTGACCCTAGTATGTGGAATTTATGTGATGTTGTGATAAGCCCTTTTGAAGTTGGTGTCTATATGAAATGTTCATGACATTAGGGTGTAGAGATGGTTGAATAAGCGGATTATGCACCCCATAGGTTAGATGAAAGGCTGAGGTGAAGCATAGAGGGGCATTTTAGTATGTTAAAGGGGAAACCCAAAGTTGTGGGCTAGTTCATGCGCACCTAGTGTTTGATAAAATACCTTAGTGAGTGGAATGAGCCATAATAATAATATGAAACCCCCGAGTAGGTATATAACCGGACATGTCTAGTGGTCTTTGAAAAACCATAGTGAGTAAGTTGAGACAAAATAGCGGTAAATCTCCCAAGTGAGTGATCTTTGATTTATTTTAAGTTTTGATACATGCTAAGTGGTTAGCAAGAGAGTAATGACATGATAGTGTGAAGTTTTCCCGAAATCTCTGATATCTAGATATATGTACCGGCCGATATAGGTGTGAAGTACTTGATGCAAGACTTTGTTGAATGGGGTATAATTTAATAACATGCCTTCCTTAAGGTAGTTTGTGATGATGAATCGATATTGATGACCCCCTAAATGTTGGGAGCGATCCTTTGGTAATTAAGCTAGTGAATAGAGGTTTATATTTGCTAAATGATAGATGCGATGCCGTAAGGTTTGTGAGGGGAAAAGTATTATATGATTCTGAAATGCTTAGGGCGCCCCTTTGGTAGTTGTGATGATGAGTAGATGTTTGTGTATCCTTGGAGGCTTGAGGTGATGTTCTAATGATTGTGAAATTGAATATATGACATGAATTCTGAGTTTCTTGTGAATATGCCTGAATGATGGTAATGATGCATGAATGTTTGTGATGCTTGAATGAATGATGATGCTTTACTTCTATATTATCGAGTCCTGGGGGTATTTATACCCAAAAATAGAGCTGTTGTCTAGAGCTCATGTCAGTTTCTTGATAATTCCAACCGAGCCATGATTTTCAGAACTCAGTGAACTATAGAACTCTGTATCCTCAGACAAGTGCGAAGCTTAATAAAGCTCAGTAATCTCAATTATTTCTGTGATCTCTGTATTACTAGTAATCTAGCCTCAGACCAGTACTCAGCCCATTCCTAATGGAACTCAAGTGATTCAATTCCAATCTCAGAAATGATTTAAATAATCTAATCAAGATATGTATTATCAGTCAAATACTGTGATTCGATATTGTTTCTGTCAGTTACAAAACCAAGCGATCTCAGCATATTTCAGCCAGATCATTTGAGAAACATGATCATGTAAATAGATTCAGCTTTATTATGTTCATTCTAAGGATTCAGTGAGAGTCTTTCAGTTGGGAGTAGAAACTATCACCGAGCGAGGGAAGGGATGGCGATTCCTCCCGTCAGAGAGAGAGGCCAAAGTCATTAGTAGCAATCCCTGAACTCCAGAACTGCGTAGCCAGTACAGGATATAGGAGTCCCCATCAGTAGAGGTTGTCACCGTTAGAGAGGTTGATTATTATATTGCCTCAGGTAGGCTTCCTACGAGGGTCATACCATTAGAGAGGCTTGACCCGAGAGTGAGTCTTTACCCGTGGCACGGTATTGATGCCCTTCCAGTTGGGGTTACAGGTTGGACCCCACCTGTGGTAGGTCGGGGCATGTCAGTTAAGTAACTACTTCCCACAGTTGCAGTTTCAGTATCAATCTTTAGAAGTTAAGTCCGTGTGGTACAGTCATCTATCTTAGTAAGGAACTCAGATAGTTCCATTGATTGATAGACCATCCCGTCAGATAGGCTTGGCCTTATATATAGATGCTTACTATCATATTTAAAGATCTTCCATTAGAGAGTCTTGATCTCAGTCTCAGATCATGTTGAATATTCTTATTATCATATTTAAAGATCTCCCGTCAGATAGGCTTGGTCTCTTTCTTAGAATTTATTGAGTATTCTTGTTGTTAGATTTGGATATAATCCTATTTTCTTATCATTGATAAAGCTTCTGAAGTTATCTGTTAGAAAAGTTGAATCTCTAATTCTGTCGGTTGAAAGAGATAAGCTCAGAACTCAGTCTTTGATATAAGTATACTCAGATCCTCGGTTATCAGTAGCAGATGAGTCAGTGGTTCAGTATCTCAATGATGGTAGTGAGTTTAGCTCGCAATAAAGCGGTACCTAAGGTCAAGTCTCTAGAGTTGTGATGATTATGAGTATGATTCATGCATTCTTGTATGTGTGCTTGTTTTCTTGTGGTATTCTCATGATCATTTAGGTTATACATATTTTACATGTATGAGCCCTTGTATTTAGCCTTACCCCGTCTACATACTCGGTACATTTTGTGTTAATGCATTTGCGCTATTGTGTCTCATTTGACACCATACGTTTAGAGGCACAGGACCCAGAGTATCATCAGCAGATCAGTCCCAGTCAGTAGCTGTAGTAGTGAGTCCTCTTCTTTCGAGGATGAGTTTTACTTTTCTATTATTGTAATTAAAATCTTATTTACTTTCAGTTGACAGAGTTAGTTGGGGACCTATCCCATCACTCCACAGTTCAGTCAGATTAGAGGCTTTTCAAATGGATGTATTGTATAGTATTCAGTATTTTATTTTGAGTATTTATAGACGTGTTGAACCTTATGGCCAGTTTTTGCATTTATTCCAGATATTATGCAGTATACGGTTACAGATATCAGAAAAGGATTAGTTTGTGTTCCTTTGGGGTCACAAGTACCATGTGACATCTCGGGATAGGATCTCGGGGAGTTATACCTAATACTTCATTGGACTCCTGTGATGTGGACAGTCCCGAAGAAGAGAGTTGAATCTCTCCCAAGCATGATAAATGTTCTCATTCGTCTTCAACTTGAAGCTCCAAAAATACACTGCATAGTCTCACAGTCTTGCGGATGGAAAGAAACAGATGAGGAATTTTTGGGCTAAGTCATCCCATGTAGTGATGAAACTTGTCGACTCTGTGTTCAACCACTTGTTAGCTCCCCCCAAAAGTTAGAAGGGAAAATGTGTCATCCTTACATAATTTGTTGATACCTCCATGGGAATGAACGTATCATTGATCTCCAAAAAATTCTTCAAGTAAACCTATGGATCTTTATGTGACAAGCCAGTGAATTTCCTACGACTGTGCAAAACTTGCACCATATTTTGTTTCAACTCAAATCTACCTCCTTCAATGGGTATTCTAATGGCAAAGATAATATTAGTCGTAAGTGTGATAACATTAGTCATAAGTGGCTGGTCAAACTTCAGCCATAGGTGCAGGACTACACAGATAGCAAGTTTCACACTCTAGCATGTCCTGTACAATTAAGAACTCAAGAATACTACATCAAAACATGCAAACCTCAAGAATTGACTCACCATGTTGGAAAACTCATGCTTATTACTTAATCATAGAGATTATACTATTCACCTAACTATCATAAAACATGTGCCTTCAATACAAGAGAGCTACCCATATTCACTCATATAGATGCAATTATCACAAAAACAGGTATAAGAATCAAATTACACTCACTCTTACAAAGAATTTATAGGTTACACATGATGAACCATAGGCTTTCCCATAATGTAGTACTTAACTAGTATCAGAATGTTAAGGCTCAGGATCAAATTGGTCTTTAAGGGTTGTAATGTAGGCTAAGGGATTGGTAGGAACTATTTTTCCCAAGATTAGTGATTGTTATGTATAGTTTTGATGATGAACAGCTAACTACAAGGGACTAGGTCCCTAGATATGCAATGTACAGTACAACTGCCATGTGTTGTCAGAACAATTTTTTCCTCTTGTGTAACAAACTTGTAGGTGCTATTTGTTTTTAATTAGGAAAGCTGGTCCAATGATCTTTTAGTCCTAATCATCACTCAGCTATAAAACAAAAGAGACACCTCTTCATCAAATCAGTTTTTTTGCATAATTCTAAAGAGCGAAGAGAGGCAACGAGAACTCTATTTTAACATTGCTCAAGTTTTTAGCTTTATGAGTTCTTAAATTAAAATTGTTCTTGAGTGATTACTAATTTGTAATTGAACTACTCATATTATAAGAGTAGTGTTTTCATTTGTTGACTGAAGTGCTTAAGTAGAGTTGCCTAAGTGTGAGATAGATTAGAGTTAATCAGTAGAGAGAGTCCTTGGTAGAGTTACCAAGATGAGCTTGTAGTAGAGTTGCTACAAGCAAAAGGAGCCTAGGGGTAGGCTGAAATCTGATTTGTAGTCAGGAGGTTGATTATAGTGTATTTCTTTTGTGTTTGTGAGGGAAAGCCATGGTTTTTCCATTCCTATATTTCTATGTAAAAATCTTATGTCTTTACTCTTCTTGCACTATCTCTCACTTCCTGGTTATTGTGTGCTTTGCTTGTGATTAATTATTAGGGACCTGGTCCCTCACTGTGTGGTGCAACCCTTAAGGTTTTAATAATTGGTATCATCACGAAGTCACTCTAAAAGGTTCACACCTAGAGTGTCTTGGCTATCATGACTACTTTACCTAGTTTAGAAAAAGGGCAATCTACCACCAGACCACCAAGATCTAATAGACAGTATTATGCGTGGTGGAAAACCAGGATGTTTGACTTCATTATGGCTATAGATAGTGAACTGATGGACATAATCCTTGATGGACCTCATGTTCCTATTAAAGAAGTCAAAGAACGAGAAATAACTATAATGGTTGTTAAAAGCAGGAGAGAGTATGATGATGAAGATAAAAAGAAAATTTAAAAGAATTACAAGACCAAGAAATTGCTTGTTTTTAGTATAGGGCCTGATGAATATTATAGGATCTCAACTTGTGAAAAAGATAAAGAGAACTGATATTGCTTGAGGACTGCATATGAAGGTACTACTGATATGAAGGATTCTATAGTAGACATGCTAAATACTCAATATGAAATTTTCACCACGAAAGAAGAAGAAACAATTTAAGAAATGCATTTAAGATTCACTTCTATCACTAATGAGCTTCATTTATTGGGAGAAGTGATTCCAGTATACAAGAAAATAAGGAAAATTCTTAGTGTTCTTACCAAATCATAGGAAAGTAAAGTGAATGGCATAACTAAGGCAAGAAACCTCGAGACCCTTACTGTGGATGAACTTATTGGGAACATGAAAACCCGTGAACTCAAGAAGCAACAAGGAGAAAATAATAAGGAATTGAAAAGGGAAAATCTTTGGATCTAAAAGCTTTAAGTTCAGGTTCAAATTAAGAATACACTGATGTCACCTACTTGGCAAAAAAATTGTTAAAGCTATAAAGAAAAGTGGGTAGTTTAAAAGAAATGAAAGTAGCAACAAAAAAGGAGCCGCTATGGAAGTTTGTCACAAATGTGGAAGTCCTAAACATTTTATTAAGGATTGTCTAATGCATAAAATAGACTATCAATATTATACAACATTGAATGTGCCAAAGGAAGAAATGGGACCAGGTCCCTTTAAAATCAGAAAACAGGATGTAACTGATCTTGCAGTTAAACAAGCCTTAACTGGTTGGGGTGACTTCTCTAGTGAATCTAATGAAGATGAGAAGTCTGCCAATGTCTCCATGCTTGTAGTGGAAGATGAGAAAATGACCTTTGATTCCTTATTTGCCATCATAACAGACACTGAAAACAAAGAGGAAAATGAGGTAACTATCTGATATTAAGAAAATCCTTGAAAATTACTCTGCTAGGAAGATAAAAAGGCTTGAAAGTATTTTGATGGACTATGTATGTCAACTAAATGCTGAGAAGAATGCCTTACAACATTAATTCACTCGAAATAATGGGAATTAACCCACCCAACACTGAAACTTTGTACCCAAAGTAAACTTAAAAGAAAGGATAGAAATATTCCCTGAGGCCTCTAGGACTAGCTAGTAGCATCTTTTAACATCAAGAGGGTCTGAGGACCCCACACTTAGTCTTTTCCCTTCTTCTTAGCTTAGGTCTCCAGTTCTTAGATTTTCCATCAACCCGTGACTCAATAAAATAAAAAACTAGATGAAGTAAAACCTAAAATTATAGAAACTAAAATACCTACCTTTAATTAGGTTGCCTCTCAAGAAATTTCGGATTTAGTATCGTGACATGACTCAATATCACTATAACTCATCCATATTTCTTCATCCTCTTTATCTTACTCAGAGGCTATCTTCTTACTCCTTTTTGACCTTTTGAGTGTGTACTATCAAGGTTAATAAATTTATCAATAATAGACTCTTCAGTCTCATCAATCCTCATTCCTTCGGGCTTAGGTGGTAGATTGGAAAACTCAATGAAAAAGTTCAAAGAGGTTCTTAGTGGATTGGAGTCCACTCCCCCATACTCATACACTTTCTTCACTGTAGTCATACACATATATTTGTAGTGGGAAGTTATATTGAGTGGTTTATACACTTTGAAGACCACCTCGTCATTATCCAATCTCATCTTGAGTGTGTACTCTCTCACATCTATCAATTCTTCTCGCATTGCTAAGAATGAAAGTCCCAAGAGATAAATACCCCATCATCTACATCAGAGTCAAGAATAATAAAATTAGTAGGGATGATAAACTTACAATACTTGCTGAGCACATGCTCAATGATTCCATAGAGATGGACTTTGGTTCGGTTTACCATATGGAGAACCATAGAGAATGGTCTTGGCTTCTCTAAAACCATAGTTTTAAACATTGATAATGGCATCAAGTTGATATTTGCCCCTAAATTACATAAAAAATGGACCACATCACTATCACCAATTTGTATGGGGAGGATGAAACTCCCCGAGTTCTTTACCTTCGTAGGCATTTTTCTCATCACCATAGAGCTGCACTCCTCAGTATGTGTCGTGGTCTCAATTTCTTACAACGTTATCTTTTTAGTCACCACATACTTTAAGTACTTAGTATACTTGGGCATTTCTTGCAAGACATCTAAAAGAAAAAGGTTAATATGAAGCTCCCTAAACATATCAAAGAACTTCTTGAAGCATGCATGCTCCTTGGCTTTCTTTAACCTTTGTGGGAAGGATGTTGGTGGTCCCTTATTCATTGGTACAACAACTTCAGTTTTTGGGTACTCAAACATCCTTAAATTATCAACAAATTTTTTTGCAACCTATGGTGATACCAACTCTACATCTACCTTGCCATTTGCCTTGGGAATATGTCACTAAAATCCTTCCCACTCCTTAAATTTATTGTCATAAATTTCTTTGGAGGTTTATTATTACTTTCAAAATCACCTTGCAGACTGGTATTTTGTGATTGTGCTTGTTTCCCTAACTGTTGCTCTAACTATTTTTATGTAATTTGCTGATTTTTGATTTCAGCAGCCATTTTCTTTTGATTGGCCAAGATTTGTTTCAAAGTACCCTCAATATTACTAGCCTATGTATTGTGTTATGGTTGATGAAACTATTGATGTTGATTATTGCCCCAAGAATAATTGGGCTGAGTGTTCCAACTTTGGTTGTAAGAATTACCATAATTTGGCTTTTTTCATTACCTACAAAGTTCACAGACTTTAGATTTGCAATATACAAGTATGTAGAGGGCCCATTATTGCCACATATGTCACACCATGTTGGATTATATTGTACAATATTTTATTTGTGCTTGAGTCTGTTGCACACCCATTCGCTGAATTGAGTTATTATTTGATTCTGTGTAGCTAATAATAAAGTGGCTAAGGATGTGATATAATAAACTTTAATCATGCCCATAGCCAATTAGGATTTCCTTGATCAATGCGATCCAATAAGGTATAAAGCTCATCATAATTTTTCTCCAATTCTTGACCACCTACAGTTGAATCTAGCAAAGTTTTCGTGTTATGGTCAAGGGATTCAACAAAGGTGTGAGATAATACCTCACTAGACTGCTGATGTGGAAAATCCCAAAGAAGAGACTTGAATCTCTCCCAAGCATTATACAGGTTCTCTTTCGACTTCTGCTTGAAGCTCAAAATCTCACTGCATAGTCTCGCACCAGATGGAATAAAATGGATAAGGAATTTTTAGGCTAAGTCATCCCATGTAGTGATGGAACATTCTGGCTCTACATTTAACCACTTCTTAGATTCCCTAAAAAGTGAGAAGGGGAACTGTGTAATCCTTACATAATCTGTGGATACCCCCATGGGTATGAACGTGTCATTGATCTCTAAAAAATTTTGCAAGTAAACCTGTGGATCTTCATGTGATAAATTGATGTGTTATGGATTCATAATACTTTTTTGATGCTTAAAAAAGTGAAAATATGCAAGTGACTTAGGTTGTTTTGTGAGATATGATGTGTTTTGTGTTATGTTTTATAGAAAATCAGGTTTTAGAGCTATCCTTGAAGAAAAGAGTGGAAATCAAAGTTTTGGACCACTAAATTGGGCACCTATGGCTTGTATGTACTGCATACGGGGCATAGGTGCCAACATATGTGTCAGAAATTAAGATCCAAAGACTTAGAAGTTTAGAAAATAAGACCCCATTACTTATGGAGGGCACATACGACTCGTACGTGCTACCTACGGTCCGTAGGTGCCAGCTTAGGTCTTAAAAAAGCATAGTCCAGAGAGTTTTAGGAGTTCTTTGGAGGCCAGGGAACCTACGTGGGACCACCTACGGCCCGTAGGTGGTGCGGTAAGCGGTCAAATTTTGGGACTAATTTTGTTTAAAAATCTGGGCCCACCTTATCCTAACCTAACCCTAAACCGACCCATTAGGCCTATTAAAGCCCCCTTAACCAAATTTTAACCCCTCAAACCTTAAAAATTCCTTCTTCTCTCTCAAATTCAAATTTCCTGACTTCCTCACAGTTAATAAAAGGCTGAAACACCACTTGTTATCATACCATCTTGTCCAAGTGCACTAATTATGCATTCAAGCTAGGGTTTCACTTTATCTCTTCATATTTCACTTTTGATTTTTCAAACAAAAGGTAACATTCTTGGCTCCTGATAGTATTCTTTTGTACTAAACTAAAGATAAGTGAGTTGGTTGATGTGCTATAGAAATATAGCAGTTTTGATGCTTAAAAGAAAGAAAATATGCAAGTTTCTCAGGTTTCTTTGTTAGATATGATCTGTTTTGTGTATATTTTGTCGGAAGCCATATTTTGGATGCTAAGTTCATGAAAAAGGTGAAAAATTTGTTTTTTACCGCTTTTAAAGCGATTATGGATGTTTGGGATTTTTTTTGGCTTGGTCGTGATCAATGCATTTTCGAGAGTCAAAGACGAGCTGAAAAAAAGACTCCCGACTCCTACTAAGTCAACCTATGGACTGCATATAGACAAAAAGGGTGCAAGAAACCCAAAATCCTAAGAGCTAACTTACAGGACTTATTCCTTATGGTACCTACATCTGCACCTGCGCCCTATACCAGACCGCAGTAGTACCTATGCCCTACCAGACCGCATGTATAGAGATCAGGTGACCACTGGCCTAGCTTTCTCCTATTTTATTCGGGTTTTATTTTTAGGGTTTTCTCATGTACTATAAATACCCCTTATGTACATTTTAGTAGAAGTTACACACTTTTACCACTTAGAAGCATATTTTGATTTCAAGATCCGTCTTTGATCTTGGGATTTTCTTGTATTGACTTTGATTGATTATTCAATTTACGATTATGGGTTTTATTCATCTTGTCATTGTGATTTCATCTATTCTTTCTATTATGAATGTTATTGATTTGTTTACAATCATGAGTGGCTAAATCCATAGTTAGGGTTGTGGAAACCCTAGAGAATTGACGAAGTAGGGAAGTACAATTGTTGATCTGAATCAATACCAATGGAATGAATTGCTTTATCTTAGTTATGATTGATTTATTAATGAGTGCAAACATTAATATCCCACCTAGATATTTCTACTTACTCTAAATGATGAGTAGTGACTAAGAAAAGACAAAGAAAATAGTAATATGGAGTTTAACTGTTGATTCACGCTTCTAGGTTCTATCTACGTAAGATGGTTAGGTTCATCTAATTACTAGAATCTCGAAAGGTAATATTTAACTAGAATCAAGATAAGGGTTAATAGTGCGACACCCTAAGACTCAAAAGGTAAAGGGTGAAATCCTCCTACTCGTCCAAAAGACTATAGGAGGTACATAATTTATCAATTCTACATGCAAGGAATTGGATTAGTTCAACAACACATGATAAGCCTACAGAGTTAAGAATCTAGGGGGAACACAATCGTAATGTTCACTTATGACTGATTTCAACCAAGTTAATACTGTTCTTTATTTGAGATTGCTACAAACAAAACTCCCCATTTACTTTTCTTGTTCTGCCCATTGACTACAACTATTGGCATCTATAAAGCCATGTGTTCCTTTGGTATTTGACCCCAACCTTAGTTGGGATACTGTATCTTGACAACGATCGTATCATCATCTAAAAAGATGTGTTGTTGGATGTCATTAAGAAATTGGTGCCATTGCTGGGGAATACAGTGTTGATTTGTGATTTGAAGATTATTGTAATTTTTTGTTTTTATTTTTGTTTTCGTTCTAAGTTGGGCATACACCGGTGTATTCCTAGAACATGGAATAGAGGCAATCCCTTACTCCAGTTAATCCGAATCCAGAGAGGATCCTACAAACACCTGGTATAGTGTCTGAGTTTAAAAGAGCTGATAATGCTGAAGGGTTTCATGATGTTGTGCCTTCACCTGAAGGAGTGCAAGATATTCCTGATCGTTAGATAGGTAATATGTTAGCTCAAGCTGAAGTCGAGAAGAGGGCAACGGAAGAAGCTTTGAGAGTATCTAAGAAAGCAGATCTTACTGAGCAGAGATAAAAAGTAGGCCACTGAGCAGCACTCAGTGGAAACCAGATCAGAGCTAGGGGTGCTCGTGTTCAAGTAATCCTAAAATATTAGTACATGCAACCATATATAGATGATGCAAAAGATCTAGGATATGTTGAGCTAACCGATACTAGAGCCATAATACCTCCTGCTTTGACCCCAAGTATCAAATTCGACATCGCGAGTGCCATGATCCAACTTTTGAATTTGAAGGGTGTGTTTGCAGGATTGTCTACCAAAGATGCAAATTTGTACCTTGTGAGTTTCCTTGGGATATACACCTCATATGTTATTCTATAGGTAGTAGATCAGGAAGCACTTAGATTGAGGCTTTTCCCTTTCTCACTTACTAGAGAAATATTTTTATGGTTAGGGGAATTGCTAAGAGGCTCTATCATAACTTGGAATGAGTTTCACATGTAATTCTTAAATAGTTTTTTTCCTCCATCAAGGATGTTAAGGATGAGATCTATAACTTCAGGCAGCTTCAATTGGAGTCCATGTATGAGGCTTGGTTCAGGTTTAAGAAGAAGCTGAGAATGGTGCCAAATCATTAGTTGTCAAGGACAAGCTTATGAGAGATATTCTACAGAGCCCTGACTATTAGTTCTAGAGTATGGCAGACACCATCTCTGGAGGAGATTTTATGAGGATACATTGGGAGACAGCTTCGGAGATATTAGATCAGATCTCACTCATTAATCAAGGGTGGCAAACTCGAGAGGCTGAGAGGGGATTTGATACTTATGCTATTGATGCCTCCTACGACCAGAGATCAGCTGATGATATAATAGCACAAGAAATTACATTACTAAGTAATGATTTAGGGGTGCTAGCAAAGCAGTTTGTAGCAGCAAAATCTAAGAAAGTGAATGCAGTAATAATATATGGGTCAAAGCATATGAGTTAGAAGTGGAGGAAACCAATTATCTTGTTCATCAGATGGCAGGTTTCTGAGCCCAAGGGCAAGGGAACAAAGGTCAAAACCATTATGATAAATACAGAGACCATAACAGAGAGTGAGATGGTGACTAAAGGAAGAAGGATGACTATAGAGATACGGAAGATAGGTATATTCCACCTAGTTAATGTGATGAAGAATCCAGAATGGAGGATATGCTGGCTAAGTTGTAAAGGATAAAGAAAGTCAGGAGACCAGCCTTAAGAAGATTAAAACTGATATTTCAGGGTTGACCCAGAAGGTCAAGTCACATGCCACTACTATCAAGCTGTTGGAGCACCAATTTGGGAAGATGTCAGCAACTCTGAACCAGAGGAAACCAAGTACCTTTCCAAGCAACACATTGTAAAAATTAAAAAATAATGGTCATGTACTTTCTATCACTACGAGGAGTAGTATCACTACTATGGATCAACCACTATCAGCTATTGAAGTTATTAATGATGAGACACATGCTGCTGAGTTTGAGAAATTAATAGGTGATAAAGGTACAGTTGCTGAAGATAAATGTAAGGGTCCGATCATTAAGCCAAAATTTAGACAAATTTTAAGACCACCTCTATCTTTTCCTCAGCGAATAAGGAAAAACAAAGAGGAAGGTAAGTTTAAATGGTTCATTGAGATGATGAGAGAATTGAGTTTAAACATACCTCTTCTTAAGGCATTAGATTAGATGCTTGGATACAACAAGTTTATGAAATAGTTTGTCACAAGGAAGAAAGGAGTGACTTTTGAGGATGTTGATTATGTTCCCAACTGCAGTGCAGTCACGACTAGGTACTTGGCGCAGAAAAAGAGTGATCTCAAAGGATTCACTATATCGTGCACCATTGGGTCATCCTAATTTTCCTAAGCCTTGTGTGATTTAGGGGCTAACATTAATTTGATGCCGCTGGCCTTAGTCAAGCAATTGGTCTTGAACCCTCCGAAACTGGCTTCGAAGCGGATATTGATGGCTAATAGCACAGTGAAGAAGCCTAAGGGAATCTTGTTTGATGTGATCGTGAGGGTGGATAACTTTATTTTTCTGGATGACTTTGTCATCATGGACTGTTAGAGTGACATCAAGATGCCCATTATACTGGGAAGACCATTTATGGCCACAGTTAGAGCTATGGTTGACATGGAAAAGGTTGAGCTAAAATATAGTGTCAATGGTGAGGAGGCAACATTCAACATTCAAAAGTTAATAAAGCAGCCAACCGACATGAGGGTAGTGTTAGTGAATAATTGTATTGATGACCCTAGAGGATATTCCTATGGGTATCTTGATAAGTTCTGATTAGTCAAGATACTTAAATCAAGTGTTATATAGGAGACGACCCATGGGCTTGTTGGTGAAGTGTGAGTAACCAACATAGCCACGTCATGCCATGATGTTAAATCAAGCACTGAGTCAGAGGAAACCCACTATTTTAGTGTTCATATTTTTGTTGTTTTTGTCTTTTTGTAGGATTTTAGATTTTGGACCTTACCCGTAATACGGTAAAAATTGCTACATTCATTGATTTCCAGGTAAGGGGACTGTGTGATCAGCACATCATGGTCACAAGTCCCACATGGTAAGTTAAGTAATAAGTCAAAAAGTTGAAATTTTGAGGATGAAAAATGGTAAGTTACAGACTCTGGCATTTTATTTTACTTTTGGGACCTAAAACTTAGGTTTCAGGACCATAAGTATCTTGAAAAATATCGAAACACCAAGTCTGGATTACATAAAAGTGGGCCAAAAAGTTTTGGCCTGGCACCTGGGCCCAGTACTTATGGGTCGTAGGTAGTACCTGCACTCAAGGCCTGACCGCGGGTATAGGTCGCAGGTACAAGCCGCGGCTAGTTCACTTTGTGGGCCTAATTTTTAATTCAAATTTTAGGCCCACCAACATTTAAATATGACCTAAAATATCCCCCACTTATATAAAACATTCTTACCTTCAATCTAGTCCTCAGAACTTTACTTTTCTCCTTAAATTTAAACTTCCCACTTAAAACATAAACCAACCCCACACTTAAGTGAAGGCTAAATTGACACTTTTTTTAGATACCTACTTGTCCCAACATGCTAAAAACAAGTTTCAACCTTAGTTTTGCTTGAGTTCTTCATTATTTCTCTTCTAGATCTTTATATAAAAGGTAATTTTCTTGGCTCCTAATGGTTATATATTGGTTTATCTATTATTTAAACAAGTTGATATATGTATTCCATTGAAAAATATATAAACTATAATGCTTGTATGTGGGAGCCTTGAAGTAGCCTAAAATCATAATGTAAGGCCTTATTTTGAACTAAGATTCTAAATTTAAGCCCTAACCAGAAGTTGAACTTGAATGAATAAGAGTAATACCATGGGTTGAGCATGTTTTCTTTCTTTGAAATTCATGATTCTTGATTAGTGTGTAAACGTTGGACTTGTTGGGTTTTCAAATAGGTTATAGGGATGTGAAATTTGAGGAAAAATTCAAACTTTTCAAATTTTGAGTTTTTCTACAACTTTTGCTATCCCGCACTTTTGTTGGAAACTAACAACTATTTTTTCAGGTACATATGGCACCTATAGCAGTAAAAAAGATAAAGGTCGGTAGTTTGAGGAGATATCCAGAGTCTCCACAGACTAGAAGATCAGTGTGAGAGTATCCGAGGTAGCAATGTAAAGACATTTCGTAGGGGTAACATGTAGAGTCATGAGAGGACATACTCACCAGGATGCTCAATTAGCTGCAACTCTGCTGAGGATGAAGTATTTATGGATATCACCTCCACACACTCCTTCACCTAATGATGATGATGAGGAGGAGGAGGAGACAGAGCCCGAGACTACTTCACAGGTTGTTACTCAGGACCTCTCAGTCTGAGGAGAGGTCCCAGGATTCGTTGATAAGGTTGAGCAGGAGTAGTCATCTGCGGTGCCCCAGTCTGAGGAGTGTACCACCACTCATGTATAGTAGATAGAGGTACACCAGTATAATGAGGGTTCTGAATAGCCTTCCCATAATGCTTCAGTCCATCAGAACCCCGCACCTGCATATGCCCCAGATATACCTCCTGAGGAGGGATATCTAAGGTGGTGTGTGGAATGGATATGGTATATATTTAAGCTTGATAGTTATTTATAAGAGATGGGAAGGCCTATGAGATATATTTATGATAAGCTTTAGATTGACTTATTGGGGCTAGAGCGAGTACCACAGGTACGGGCAACATTTAACATATACCAGCTAGAGTGGATGACCAGACCACTCGAATCCTAAAACCCGTCTATGGTGTGAGAGTTTTATCATCCTATAGAGATGTTGTATTCCTTCATATGCTCCATTATCCAGGCTTTATTAGATTTGCACATCAGCCATAGCTTGATCATATACTGGCTAGAGCGGTCAAAGTTGGCATATCGATAGAGACTATCCATAGAGATATATTCAGTCCAGATTATATCACTCCTGCATCTACAGCTGAGTACGACCAAGGATTAAGGATCATAGGGATAAACATATCATGTAAGATGTTGAGCACCGTATAGAGAGGGTTGATATGGATAAGAGATAGCCCATTATATTTCACCACTAGGTGATGCGACCCCATAGATTGAGGGTAAGTAGTGATCAAGAAGGGCCTCTTGACATTGGAGGCCAAGTTTTAGTGGTTTCTAATTAGATACCGACTGATACCTACTACTTCACATAATACATTGATGTATAAGGAAGCATCACTAGTTGCCTATCCAATGGTTGGTTATGATTTTAATTTTGCAACTATTCTAAGGCACGAGTTGCATGATAGAGGCTTGGTGAGCTGACTAATTTGGCATTCCCTTGCACGATCCAAATGCTATGTTATGATCCCAGAGTGTCTGAGTTGCCAGGTATTGATGAGAGGGTACCTACACCGCCACTGCATAGATAAGGACCATGAAGGGCCTAGCACCTTCAGGAAATTCTAGGAGATCGAGATGGTGGGTAGTAGAACCAAAGGCCTAATCTGAGGAGCTAACAGTTTTTGTAGAGCCTAATGAGGCACATACAGATGATGCGAGTATTGGTATTGACATAAAGATAGGGGGGCAAAGAGGTGCTCTTGATTCGAGTACATTGCGCGAAGGGATATGCTACTTCTTCTTCATACCTGGCTTCAGCCTCAAAGCTGGTTGGTGCATCTATAAAGCCTTATCACCCATCCACTATAGCTCTTACGATAAGTATAATTACTGTATCCGGTGAGTTTTTACAGAGCATAGTGATGTTTCATGGAAACACAACACTTTCGATGCTTAACATTATGAATTTATATGTGAACTTAGGATATGTCTTACTATATGTTGTTGAATATAATGCACATAGTGTAAATTGCAGGTAAAATAGGTCTACAATAGTGTTGGAATAAAAATAAAGAAAAAGACTTGGAAAATACCAATTCTAATCAAGGTACGATTTAGCTCTCGAGTTATAAACATTTGATACGACTCGTAGGCCGAATCATATTCACAACAGAACCACAAGCTAATCTGAAAAGCTAAGTTTGGGGAACATATGACTCAAGTATTCAAGTTGTAATCTAGGATATGATTCATACAGAGAAGTCGTAACCATAACAGAACCTAAAGTTATCATCCAAAGTTGAAGTCGCAGATGTATATGACTCGGAAGTCTGAGTACGACTCATATAGGGAAGTCACACACAATCCAGTTTTCAAAGCTTGGAAGGATAGAAGTCCCAGGTGGATAAGAATGAAAGACACGATTCATATGCTTAAGTACAAATCATGTACAGAAGTTGTATGCTGAACAAGAGTTGAAGTGTTGTAAGATCAGACACTGGAACAGATATGAGAATGTATGGTACGACTCACATGATGTGGGTAGGAGTTAAAGACCGAGTCGTATCGACTGCCGACATAACTTTTCCTTTTCCATTTTTATTAGAATTTTTATTATATTTTGAGATATTATAAATACCGTAAGGTTTACCTTTTATTAGGCTACACATTCTTATCATAGGATATATATTCTTATAATACTTATACAATTATTCTTGAGATTTTAGGTTTTTATTTAATTCAAGACTTTGGAGTTTATTTATCTTACTCTTCTGTAATTAATTATATGTGTTCTTCATTGATTATTATGATTTCTAGCACAAACATGAGCGGCTAATCTCCTTGACTAGGGTTGTGGGAACCCTGCGGATTAGCTACGTAGAGGAAGTTTGATATTCATCTATACTAGGATTTATGCATGTATCTTAATCTTTTTTACAATAATTAATCTCATAGCAGCTGCAGGATCTTAAGATAGCCTATATTCGTATCCATCCCTAATAAGGAGTTTGTGATTAGGAAAAAAAAGATCAAGACAGTGATTTGGGATTTCTTCCTCAACCATAGTGAACTGAGGTCGTAGCAAAGAGCAACATGGCGACGCCTTGAGACCTAACCAGTAAAGGGTGAGATTTATCTTCATGCCTAACCAGTGACTGATAATACCTATCTTGTAGACTTTGCATGTAGAACAACAGAATAGTTGGGTTGAACATAAGAAATTTACAGATTTAAGAAGAAAGGGGGAACACAAGCCTAGTGTTCATCTTCTATTTTCTACAACTCAAATATACTCAAGATTCGGTTGCTACTTGCGATTGATACTAAAATCCCCCTATTTCTTTCTTGTACTGCTCCTGGATTACATCAGCTTAAGAAACTATTCATGTTTTCCATGTGGGATCGACCCCAACCTAGTTGGTTTATTATATTTGCAATCGACCAAGCATACTTCTGTTTGGACTGGAGTTTTAGGCGACATCAAATTTGGCATAGTTATCGGGGAAGATGATTTGAGTAGTGAATTGAATTTGTGAAGTTCGCAGTTTTATTTTCTATTTTTGATTTGGCATACGCCAGTGTATGCCAAGTACTAGTAGTAGAGGCAATCCCTTACTCCTTTTTTATCTAGATCCAGAGAGAATCCTTCAAACACCAAGAAGGATGTCAGGAGAAACACATGATGGGGTTAAGGATTCCCCACCTGTGGATCCAAATGCGGCACTTCCACATGCTTTATTATACCAAAAATATTACAGACATACAGATGCCACAACTGCTAGAGCAAAAAAGAAGAGAAGTCGAAGAGGCTATACTTACTATAGAGGCTGAGCAAGATTAGCAAGGTGGACTATCCAGGCCTGGACAGGTAGTTGATTATCGAGTCCAGAGAGGTAGAGCTCCATTGATTCCTGTATATCTGCTCTTAGATCCATATGAGGGGGATGAAGAAGATATGGGTTATGTTGAGCCTACTGAGACAGGGGTCATTGTCCCACCTACTTTAGGCCCAATGTGAAGTTTGATATTACTAGTGTTGTGATCCAATTGTGAAATTTGAAAGGTGTATTTTCGAGTGCAGCTAAGGATGATGCGAACATGAACCTTTCTAATTTTCTTAGGATTTGCACATTATACCCTATTCTTGGGGTAGATTAGGAAGCATTGAGATTAAGGCTGTTTCCATTTTCTTTGATAGGAGAAGCATCACTTTGGTTAGGGGAACTTCCAAGAGAATCTATCACTACTTGGAATAAGTTGAAGAAATAGTTTTTTAGTAGATTTTCCTTCCTGCACGAATGCTATAGTTGAAGGATGAAATTTACAATTTCAGACAGTTACCTGCAAAATCTATGTATGAGGCATAGTTTAGATTCAAGAAGAAACTTAGCATGGTACCAAATCAGAGGGTCTAACTTGTTAGAAATCTTTTATAGATCACATAATGACAGTTTAAGAGCAATGGTAGATACTATTTTGGGAGAAGAATTTATGCATCTTCGGTGGGATTCTACACAGGATATGCTAGATGATACTGTGGTGACTAATATAGGATGGCATACTAGAGATTCAAAATATGGTGGTGGCACATATCCTTTTGGAGAAACAAATACTTATGGAGTAGGTCATGATATGGTAGAGTAAGAGGTTGCATAGCTTTGTATAGATTTTGGTTTACTTACAAAACAATTTATGACAATGAGTGATGAGAAAGTGAATTCAGTTGTGACATAAGGGTCTACTTTTAAACTTTTAGAGATTGAATCTAAAGAAGAGGCAAAGTATCTTGACCATAGATTGGTGGATTTTCGAGCCCAAAGGCAATGTAATCAAGGTTGGAACTATTCTAATGACAAATACAGAGAGAGATGGTGATTGGTAGTGTAAATATGACAATAAGGAGAAGACTGACAAGTATATTCCACTAGGTAGTCGTGATGCTGAGTCGAGAATGGAGGCATTTTTTTCTAAGCTAGTCAAAGGGAAAAAAAGTCAAGAGAGATGCCTGAAGGACATCAAAGAAGATTTGTCCGGTTTGAACTAAAAATTTAGGTCACATGCTACAACAATCAATCAGTTAGAGCAATAATTTGGTAAGATGCTAGTACATCAGAGACAGGCTGACACTCTTTCGAGCAATATAATGGTAAATCTAAGAAATAATAGTCACAACCATGACATTACCACTTGGAGTGGTAAAATCATTATAGACCCACCTATACCCACCGTTGATGAGTAGAAGAATGATGAAAAGCCTATTGATGTAGAGAGTAGTAGTAAGCAGGATATGGGAGAAGAGAAGGTTATGGGGACTACATTGAATCCCCTTCTATAATATCTTCCCCCTTATCCGCAAATGCTGAAAAAGAGACAAGAATATGGTGAGTATCAGAAGTTCTTATCCATTTTAAAAGAATTGCCAGTCAACATACCTCTTGTAGAGGTATTGGAGTAAATGCTCGGATATGAACAATTTATGAAGGATATGATCACCAAAATGAGAGCAGTCAGTTATGAGACAGTTGATAATGTTCATCATTGTAGTAGTTTTTCTACTAGAACATTAGTAGAGAAGAAGGAGGATCCTAGTTCTTTCACTATACCTTGCACCATTGGATCTTTCAACTTTGCTCGTGTTCTATGTGATTTGGTGCTAGTAACAACCTCATGCCATTTGCAGTATTTAAACAGTTTGTGTTGGGAGCTCAAACACCTACCACCATAAGACTAGTGATGAAAGAAATAACGGTGAGAAAACCAGTGGGTATTTTTATGATGTATTGGTAAATGTGGCTTTTTTTATTTTTCCTATTGATTTTGTGATCTTAAATTGTGAAGTGGACTTCCAAGTCCCAATTATTTTGGGAATACCATTTTTCGCTACAGGAAGGACATTGATTGATTTGGAACTGGGGCATCTGATGTTGAGATTGAATGATGAGCAGGTGATATTCAATATATGCAAATCCATGAGGCAACCTGATGAGTTGAGAGTGATATATGTGATTTATATGTATGATAAAGTTGTGGATTCATTCCATGATATTGATGCAGTTACTCTTTGGAATGATAATTTTGATGTGGTGTTCCTATTGAGGAGATACTAGGTGTTAAAGTGCTTGCAGTCATGACTATGAACTTTGGTTCTGATGGTATTGAGGATTATGAGAGATAGTAGGTGCACTACGTGGGAATGGTTCTTATGATTTGAAGAATAGAATTACTCTACCTACTCATCCATCCATTGAGGAGCCACTTGTATTAGAGTTGAAAGCCCTCCCCTCTCACTTGCGATATGCATTTTTAGGGAGCAATAACACTTTGCTGGTTATTATTGCAGCTGATCTAAGATAGTCAAAAGTAGAAGCATTATTATTAATATTGCAAAGATTCAATAAGGCCATGGGATGGTACATTGCAGATATTGTGGGCATTCTACCTAGTTTATGTACTCATAATATACAGCTTAAAGCAAATTGTGTTTCATCTATTGAACATCAACGTTGACTCAATCCTCCTATGCAGGAGGTAGTGAAGAAAGAAATAATCAAGTGGTTGGATGCTGGTGTAGTATATCCTATTGTTGATAGCAAGTGGGTCAGTCTAGTATAATGCATCCTGAAAAAAGTAATAATTACTATTATGCCTAACGAGAGAAATGAACTAGTGCCTATGAGAATAGTCACTAGATAGAGAGTGTGTATGGGTTGCAGATAATTGAATGCATGGAGTTAGAAGGACTATTTTCCTATGCCCTTCATGGATTAGATGTTACATAAGTTAGTAGGAAGAGGATGGTACTATTTTCTTGATGGGTACTCGGGCTACAATCAGATCACTATTGCACCTGAGAACCAAGATAAAATGATATTTACATGTCCTTATAGGAATTTTCCATTCAAATACATGCCATTTGGGCTATGCAACACTCCAACCATATTTCAGACATGTGTGTTGTCTGTTTTCTCTGATATGGTCAAAGACACCATTAAAGTGTTCACTGATGATTTTTTGTCATTGGTGATTCTTTTGAAGACTAGCTAAAGCACTTGCCAAATGCTTAAAAAAGGTATGAAGAATGCAACTTGGTACTTAACTGGGAGAAGTATCATTTTATGGTTAAATAAAGAATTATGCTTGGGCACAAGATTTCAAAAAGGTACATAGAGGTTGATCGGGCAAAGATTTAGGTGATTGAGAAATTACCCTACCTAATTTCTGTGAAGGGAATTTGAAGCTTCTTAGGGTATGCAGGCTTTTATAAGAGATTTATCAAGGATTTCTCAAAGATTTCTAATCCTCTTTGCAAGATTCTAGAGAAGGAGGTAAAATTAATTTTGATGATATATGTAAGAAGGATTTTGAGATTCTAGAAGAAATTGGTGACTACTCTAATCATTGTGTCTCCCGATTGGTCCTTACCTTTTGAGCTTATGTGTGACACTAGTGGATTAGCCTTAGGGGATGTACTTGGCCAATGGAAAGAAAATATCTTTGATCTTTTCTAGTATGCTAGTAAGGCACTAAATCCTATTCAAAAGAGCTATACCGTGATGGAGCAAGAGTTATTGGTAGTGGTTTTTGCCTTTGAAAAGCTTAGATCTTACTTGATTAGGACAAAGGTGATTGTACAAACTGATCATGAAGATTGAGGTACCTCATGGCTAAAAAAGATGCAAAGCTTAGGCCTATTAGGTGTGTGTTTTTGTTGTAAGAATTTGACTTTAAGGTAAAGGACAGAAAGGGCACAGAGAATCAAGTTGCAGATCACTTATCTAGATTGGAGGAGGAAGCTATGTAGAAGGTTGAAAATGGATTGGAGATTGATGATAGTTTTCCAGACGAGTAGATATTAGCAGTGTCCCAAGATCTAATCCCATGGTTTGCATATTATGCAAATTACTTAGCCAGTGATCTAGTTCTAGAAGATCTTTCGTATCAACAAAGAAAGAAATTCATGCATGAGGTAAGGAAATTCTTCTAGGATGAACCTTATTTATTTAGGATTTGTGCAGATGAGATCATTCGTAGGTGTTTACATGAGGCGAAAATAATGAGCATACTCAAGGCTTGTCATTCCTCACCAGTTGGGGGTCATCATGGAGAGATCCAAAAAGCTCATAAAATTTTGCAAAGTGGCTATTATTGGCCAACAATCTACAAGGATGCTCATGATTATGTTTCTGCAGGTGACCAATGCCAACAACAATGTACTATTTCTAGAAGACATGAACTGCCTATGACTCCTAATTTGCAATTAGAATTATTTGATGTTTGGGGCATAGATTTCATGGGAATATTTGTGAGTTCGTGCGGAATAAAGAATATACTTGTGGCTATAGATTATATTTTGAAGTGGGTGGAATCAATTGAACTTCCTAACAATGAAGCATGAAGTGTCACCATGTTCTTTGATAAGGAAAATCTTTTCTTGATTTGGCACGTCACGAGCTATTATTAGTGATGGAGGATCACATTTTTGAAATCATCTATTCAAGAGTCTTCTTGAAAACTATGGAGTGAAAAACAAGGTGGTAATGCCTTATCATCAGCAAACTAGTGGACAAGTTGAGGTGTCCAATAGAGAAATCAAGTGCATCTTGGCGAAGACTCTTAATACCATTAGGACTGATCGGTCAAAAAATTAGATGATGCATTGTGGGGTTACCCCAAAGCTTATAAAACACCTATAGGTGCTTTACCTCATCAGCTAGTATATGGCAAGGCTTGCCACTTGCCAATTAAGCTTGAGCATAAGGCACTATGGGTGTTAAAGAAGTTGAATTTAGAGAGGCAGGATACAACCAAATCAAGGTTGAATGGGATCAATGAGTTGGATGAATTTCGGCTCTAGCCATATGAAGCTTCAGTACCTTACAAATAAAAGATGAATCTGCATCATGACCGTAAGATTAAGAAGAGAGTATTTGACAAGGGTGATCAAGTGCGGCTTTACAATTCTAATCTTCATTTATTTTCAGATAATTTAAGGTCAAGGTAGTGCGGTCCATACAAGGTTATAAAATTTTATCCATATGGTGCTTTAGAATTGCAGAAGAATAGTGAAGCGTTATTCAAGGTAAATGGGAAAATAGTCAAGTACTATGTGGGAACTATCGAAGAAGTGAATGGAGTTGTTGAAATTGACTTTAGTGAAGACTTAGTAACCATGGCTGGGTCATGCCACGATGTTAAATCAAGATTTGTGTGGGAGGAAACCCATGTTTTTTTACTTATTTAATTATAGGGTAATATGTTTGTCCAGTGTGTAGGGCTAATAAATGCAGAAAAATATCCAAAGAAGTTGAAAAAAAATTGGTCATATAGACTCTTTACGAGTTGTATCTAGATGGTAAGACTCATGAGTAGGATTCGTATGGACCTTGGAGAAGATTCAAAATTAGGTAAAAGGTTTTGGAATAGATACAACTCTCAGAACGAGTCGTACCTCAAGGTACGACTCGTCAGCTGAGTCATACCCACTCTAGAACCCAGGTAAGGTTCCAGGTCTATACGAGTCAAAGAAACGACCCGTCATCCTGGGTATGAGTCATATATATAACTCATACCCATGCTTACAAGGTCGAATCAAGGGTCAACTCGACCCAAATCTTAAGTTAATAAGAAAAGAGGGGCACCCGATGGACACCCAGTACCAGGAAATCACCAAAACTCTATTGATAAAGGTATTTTACAACCTTAAACACATGAAATCACTTGCACACAACTTGAATTGACTACCAACAAGTTTTGATTTCTCACTTTACTTGAATTAATCAAAAATTTGGGAAGACAAAAAAGTGAAATCAAGAAATTTGCTATTCAACTCCAACCAAGTAAGCTTTGCACCTAATCTCTTTATTTTTCAAGTTGGAATGATGAATGTGATAAAATGTGAACTTGGTAATGAGTTAAATTTACCCTTATATTGAATTACTGGTATCCTAGTATAGGTGTTTTTGGTGGAAAATTAGAATTGCGGATAAATTAGGTTTTGGGTAGTGATTTTGTGAAGTATTTTATCCAAAATTTATTGATATTACTGAAACTCGTAATAGGTAGTTTGGGTATTTTCTTTGGAGTCAAACTTTAAAGTTAGACTTCTATATTGCAGTGGATACGAGACCCCTTATGACTCATACCCATTGGTAGAAAGTCGTAATGGGACTCGTACTCACTGACAACATAGAAGTCTAATAAGTTTAAGGTTCTGCAATGGATGTAATTAATCCATATGAGTCGTATCCAACCTATACGACTCGTACATTTAAAGTCGTACCAACCTAGAAGGATTAAATTTGGATTAAATGTTTCTGATTTGCTTACGATTGTTGGTAACGATTCATACCTTGCTGCTAAGATTGGTTAGAAGGAGTCATAAGATGATCAGTGAACAATTATTTATGCACTCTGTAAGACATGATTCGATAATATGAGTCATACCCGGTCAATATGACCAGGATCCCCAACTCGTACTCTAACCAAAACAAGCATACTAAACTTTAGTTTCAAATTTTTATTCCTTTCCTTTATGTAATTACTAATGATGGTATATTTCCAGGAACCATGCCTCCTAAGAACGCATCCTCCTCTAAGCAAGCTACGAAATAACAGAAAGGCACCGACTACGAGCTCAGAGTCAACTAGTTTCAAGTTTAATATTTCATTGCTAGTAGTGGTGAGTTATATGAAGGAGATGCAATGGGAAAAGTTGTACAAAAAGGAAACTGGCTGAGAAAGAAAAGGGGAAGAAAGTTGCACCTCTAAAGAAATCACCATCTACACGGGGCCCGAGGAGAAAGAACCTCACTATCTCTCTTCTACATGCACTACACCTTCTAATGTTGATGATGATGCTGAGTCTAGTTATACAAAAGCTATTTTTGAAAGTGTCCAAGGTTTTGAAGAGGTTAAGGCTACCTCGATAGACAGACAGGATCCCTCACTCAAACTTACAATTGCCCTGATGCCCATTGTTGAATGATAAGGGTACCCCCAGTACGTAGGAGATATTTAACAGTAGGTTGTTCATACTTCTAAGTGGAAAGATAAAAAGGGTTTTGTATTTAAAGCGCAGGTTGACAATTACCGAGATGTCAGAATTGCTCAGATTTGAGAAATACTTCTAACAGTATGGATTCAAATTGATGACAAGGGCACTCAGAAAATATATTGAGGTACTTGTTCGAGAATTCTATGTAGCATACAAGGGAGAACATCAGAGGCAACACACATAAGGTCAATTATGGAAGGGGAAAGTCGTCGCTCAAAGGCAGAATTTCTCGGAAGCCGGTGAGCCAATTACTTCACTGGTGATTTGGGGTGTACGGGTGGACATTTTCCCATTTACTCTTAGGAGATATTATATGGACCGGACTATCAGGCTCTGGTAAACACAGGGGAAATGGACTATAGGATGGATGAAATGAGGAATATAACTAAGAGGACACTGGGTTCAGATGACAAAATGATATTTATTAGGCGGATTGCGGAGCGTATAACTTTGAATGGTTAAAATGCAGTTTGGGTTGTAAGAGGATCTAAGGTGGTCTCGTAGAAGATTAAGAAGAGTACCCTCAACTTTGAGGGTAAAGCATGATAGACATTGTCCCGACACTGGTTGTGTCTAACTATAGGAAATAATGTATTGAGTCTAGTTCGGGTAGCTATAATAGTAGGCTCTGAGTTCGATGTAGTAGAGTTCTTATCCCGAGAGATAAAGGATCAAGCTATTAGAGATGAGAAGTTTTTACTGTCTTACCCCCTACTTGATTATGCAAATATGTTTGGCTACGGGAGTTCAGGAACTCCCTAGTATATATGAGATGATTTAGGCCACGAGAACCACTAATTTGGGCCTGATTAGAGATGCAAAAAATCCTTTGGCCCAACAGGAAAAACAAGGATTACATCAAGAGTCACATAGAGGTTGGCATCGGGGTATCCAAACCAAGTTTCTTTTATATGACAAAAGGCATTAAGTTGATGCTCGCACCAAGGTCACATAAAGCTTTTGCAAATTCATGCATCCCAATTATGCAAGGAATAATGAATGCTTCGGGGTCATCTTTCTTTTTCGTAACCTTATTATCTATGATAGGGCTACATTTATGAGTAACCTCAATAGTATCACATTCAACAAGTTTCTTCTTGGACATCAACTTAGCATATCCCAGGATCTCTTGGATAGCTTCAAGCAACGAGATGTTTATCATTAGGTTATTGAGTTTGGCTATGAACTTCCTCAATCTGTAATTCTCCCATTTTTTATGCAAATATTGAGGAAATGAGGGAGGAACTTGGCTGGTTGATCTTTCTTAAACTTGTGTCCATTCAACTTCAACCACCTCCTCATTTCTTTAATTGACCTCTTTTTCATCATTTTCCCCTCTTCTTTGAGGCGTCACCTTATTTTCTTTGGCCTTATGAATATTCTCACTAACGTCTCCTATAAAAGGTTCGTCAAGTACTCTTCCACTCTTTGTGACAATTGCTAGAACTTGAGCATCATTTTTTGGGTTAGCAATTATGTCACTTGAAAGTCCACCTCTAGGTTTAGCTTTTAATTGTGTGGATATTTTCCCCACTTGGGTATCCAATTTCTTGATAGAGGCGGAGTGAGATACCACCATTTGAGAGAATTGGGAGAAATCACCCTTCAATTCACAAACCATCTTGTTTGTTCCTTCCACTCTATTCAAGATCCTTGCAAACATATCCTCGGTCTTGAACTTTTTGGGGTCAATGGGACTAGATTCCTTAGCTTTAGCTCGACCATGAGGAGGTACATAACGATCATAGTCGCATTCATGATCACTCCAATCTCGATCCCGCTCACCATCCATCCAACCTTGGTTACCACCTTGCCTTTGATAGGCGGGACAGGAACCCCCCGAGTAGTTTTCCAAGTACTAGATTTCTCCATCTAGCTTCTTTGCCTCTTCATCATCTTCATAAGATTTTGATGCTATGGCTTTTACTGCTTTCACAGGTGTATCCATAACATGCTTCATCAAGAGCCCAAGTTGGGTCATCATTTTGGCCATGTTCTCCTCCTTCTCTTCTTCTCATTTTCTTTGTTCATTAGCCACCACGGAGGTAGTATAAGGGGTTTTATAAGCTTTGGTATCTTGGGTGTGCCAACCTAAATTTTGTTTTGATACTTATCCTATCAATCGAAAGTCTGCAAGATGATGCAATCTCACTATAGAGTTGCCCTCTGCATTACCCACCACCATTTTGTTCAATAGATCAAGAGCCCTATAGAAAATATCGATGAGCATCTTTTTTGGTCCTCATAATTTGGGTGTTGGTCTACCTTTCCATTAAACCTCTCCCAAGCTTCAAATAATGATTCTCTATTCATTTGCCGAAAGTTCACAATCTCATCCCGCTTTTGAAGCATTTTTTATGGTGGGAAGTATCTATCAAGAAACACTGTGGTAAGCTCTTCCTATGATGTAATTGAGTCAGGTGGAAGTTAGCTAAGCCATAAAATCACCTCACCCATTAGTGATAATGGGAAAAGTCAAAGTTGGATGGATTATTGTGTAATATGTGTTATGTTAAATGGCGTACAAACTTCCACAAAGTTCTTTAAATGGACATTCGGGTCCTCATATGCTTGACCCCCATACAACCCTTTCATTTGCAATATGTGAAGCATAACGCTGGTCATATGAAACACTTCATTCCCATTGGTTGGTACGATGTGAATTTCACTTGTTTGTCCCACTTCATTTAATTAGCCTTCATCATCAAAAAGGGCATCTAATGGGCCCATATTGCTTGCGTTATCGCTCATTGCTCCATTTACACTTTGATAACCTATAAAGGATTCAAAAAGAACAAATAAAGTAAAGTACACCACTCTGGGTATTCCCAAGTAAGAATTACACCACACAAGCAAAATCTATATTTCACTCCCCGACAATGGTGCTATTTTGATAACGCTCAACTCACTCCCATAATTGAAGGGTGAGGTGGTCGTTATCAAGTAACCCAACTAGAATTGGGGTCAAATCTCAAGGAGAAAATTATAGACTTCAAATACTATGGGTGCTCAAATTACTACTAGATTACCCAGAATGCTAACAAAAACGACATGCAAAATAAAATGGGGCGATTTGTTTGGGAACTTTTTGTATGATCTTTAGCAAATTATCAAGAGAAAACACTATTATTTTAACCAACAATGTTGGGGGAAATCTTGGGATTGTGACTACTAAAGGTAAAAACATGTGGGTTAATGATGGTTTAGCATGAAATTTAGTTGTTACTAAAGGATAGGCTACGTCGAAGGTCATTTTGGCCAATATTTCAATAAAACCACAATGATTTCACTCGTTGGATCTTTCGAGCACCTTACAAGTGTGAAATTGGTAATCACCCAAAACCTCAATCAAGCATCCCATTTTTAGGATGATGCTCTTAACATGATTTGCACTCTTAATACATTTATTTCTAAGATGGCAAAACGAGGCAAACCATAGGCTTAATTGTCCACCATTTCCTTGTCCCCCTATAACCCTCTTTCAAGGATGTTATGGGTTACTTCATATTCACCTTCATCCCTCTTTTGAGGATGATAAAGGGGTTTTAGAGTTTATGGTTTTCACCCATCAAACCCATTTAGCAATTTGGGGCCTTCACCCATCAAACTCTATCTCATAAGCTCAAGCAATGGTGAAATCCTTACTCAACAACTAATTATTATGCAAACACAATAATACCCACATACAAATCATACTCTAGTTCAACATAATCCCAAAACTAAATTACTTTGCTACTCATAAAGAAAGTAAGGAGAGATATACCATAAGTATTATCCAAAGCATTCATTCTTTAAAAAAATCCTATGAAATTTAGCCTCCAAATTTAATTACACACTTGCCAAATAAGGGTTCAAGTCTAGAATTCAAAGATATCTTCTAAGGTAAGCTATACCCAAAGAAGAAAGGGTTGTTGCTTATATATGGCTTATGATTCGTCTAAGTGATTTTACAGATTTTCCTATGGGCATATATCTGTATGACCGTGATCACACATGTCTATCCACGACCACGTCCATGTGACCGTGGTTGTGTGTTGCGACCGCATTGTACTGATCATCTTGATTGATCGCAACCACAGATTGAGGACTGCGGTCGTGGTAACTGAGGCTGATGTAGTCCAGGACTTCAGTTGCACTCTTCTTTGCTTCTTTTTTATCACTTTCAGCTCCAATCCACATCTTTTGATCTCCTCAACACTATGCTTATAAAGAGTGGATATTAGTGCATTTACTCACAATATGTCTCATTTATTTATTCAAAACAAGGCAATGTACATGAATATTGAGTGAGAATGAGTGGTAAGATCACCACTCATCAAATTACCTGAGAATAGATTGGCCCATTAGAAGACAAAGTTTATAGATGGCCTTCCACCCTTATTTGCAAAAAGAATTATAAAAGCCCTTAGAGGACCTTACGGTGAAGTTCCATGGGAAAATTACACCTATGTAAAATTGATAGGAGTATGTACACAAGAAGGATTAAACTTTTGTAATGAGTTAAAATTGTCTAGATAGCTTAATATTGATAAGCTTAAGGAAAGACATCAGCTGGGAGATTTCTGTACTGAGTTTGGGTTCCCAAACCAGCTTTTTCTTCTAAAAAAAACGTCTTAGGCATTCTAATAGTGACAAACCTTATAGGAAAATGAGATCTAGATATAGATCCAAAGAAGAGTGTGAAACTAGGAAAGCTCATTGTAAGTCTACTAGATTTGAGAAAAATAGGTCTAAGCGACTCTTGCTAATATTAACTAGTACAAATGTGGTAAGTATGGCCATATTTCTCCAAATTGTAAGCTTCAAAATCTAAGGTATTTAGGACTAGATGAAGAATTACATGATAAAGTTTATGGTTTGTTATACACTTCTGGATCTGATTTCAATTATAATTCAGAATCAGATTCTAAAAATGAAGTTGATTTGCTTGATTTATCTATTGATAATAAAAATATTAATGATTTATGTGTTAATTGCAAAGGTGATACTTGCACTTGTAATGATGAATTTTATAAATTACAGTCCCAATTTAGAGATTTGAATATGAGGACTATCACTTCTGATAATGTGTTAGAATTACTAAAAGAAGTTTCTGATGAAACACTTTGTGGAAAAATTATAAATTTATCCATATATTCAAAACAAAAAAATGTTGATTGCAATTCTTCTCAACTTGAGAAAAAGTTTGATTATTTTGCACCTTATTCGTTATCAGAGGTTAATAAGTGTCTTGCTATGAATTCTGCCCCTAGTAGAGATACTTCTTTTGATGATTTAAAAATTTAAGTTGAAAACTTGAAAAAGGAGATTAAATCTCTTAAACAAAATCAAATGACTTGTAATCACAGTATTTCCTAAATAGAGAAAGATATTTCTGCCACAAAAATTTTCAAAGAAAAAGGTAAGATTAATGAAGAAAATGAAGAAGATGATATTCTTCAAAAATCTCTTGATTTAAAAAATGATTATTTTCTGGGAATGATGCAAATTATTAAATGGTATGTTAAATGTACTATTCTGATTGATAATTATTTCCATGTAACTGATGTTGCTATGATTGATAGTGAGCAGATGTTAGTTGCATTCAAGAAGGGTTAATTCCCACAAAATATTTTCATAAAACAACCCATGTAGTTAAATTGCATCTGGACATACTCTTGATATAGAGTTTAAGTTACCAAATACTCATATTTTTCAGAATAAAGTTGCATTCCACATTTCTTCTTTTTGATAAAAAATTAGTTATACCCTCCAATTATACTTGGAACTCCGTTTATTAATATCATTTATCCTTATATGCATATTGATGCAAAAATATTTACTGCTACTTACAAGAATAAAGAAATATCTTATTCTTTTTTTTACAGATCCAGTAACTAGAGATATTAATACTTTAATTGAGATAAAGTAAAAGCATGTTGATTCTTTACAACTTGAACTACTTAGCATGAATATATGTGATACTATGAAATCTTCTAAGATACAGGAAAATATTAAATTTATTTTCGAACAAATGGCTATTGATATTTATGTCGAACTCCCAGTGCTTTCTGGAATAGAAAAAAGCATATTGTCACTCTTCCTTATGAAGATAATTTCTCCGAGGATGATATACCGATGAAATCTCAACCATGTCAAATAGAAATTGATAATTTATTTCAAAAGGGTTTGATAAAACCTTCAAAATCTCCTTGGTCTTGCACTGCTTTTATGATAATAATTCAGTAGAAAAAGAACGTGGTGTTCTCAGGTTAGTAATAAATTACAAACCTTTGAATAAATATTTAAATTAGATTAGGTATCCTATTCCAAATAAAAGAGATTTGCTTTCAAGATTATATGACACCAATATATTCTCAAAATTTGATTTAAAATCTTGATATTGGAAAATTCAAATATTTAAAGAGTATACTTATAGAACTACTTTTAATATTCTATTTGGACAATATGAATGGAATATCATGCCATTCGGCTTGAAAATGCCCCTTCTGAATTCCAGAAAATCATGAATGATATTTTTAATCCTTATATGAATTTCATCATTATTTATATTGATTATATATTAGTGTTTTCAAAAACATTTGAATTATATATCAAACATCTTGAAATTTTTAAGAAAAGTATGATACAAAATAGTTTGGTGATAGCTAAATAAAAAATGAGTTTGTTTCAAAATGACTTAGATTTTTAGGACATAATATTTATTAGGAAAAGATTACTCCCATACAAAGATCTATTGATTTTGCATCTAAATTTTCTGATGTCATTACCAACAGAACTCAGTTGCAGAGATTCTTGGGAAGTTTAAATTATATATCCCCCATCTATAAAAATTTGTCAAGCGAGTTAGCCTCACTATATGACAGATCTAGTTAAACGAATTAAACAGAGTGTTAAATCCTCAACCCTGTTTGACTTTAGCCAACCCAGCTTGGCAAAAGATTTTTGAAATTGATGCATCTAATATTGGTTATGGTGGAATACTGAAACAAGTTAATCCCTATAATAAATCTAAATACCTGACAAGATTTCACTCAGAAAAATGGACTGAAGCCCAAAGACATATACTACTATGGCTCATGAAATGTTAACCATTTTTAAATGTGTTTTAAAATTTTAATATGATCTATACAATCAAAAGTTTTTGATAAAAACTGATGTTCAATCTGTCAAATACATGTTTGATAAGGATTTTAAACATGATGCTTTGAAATTAATATTTGCAAGGTGGCAAGCTCAATTAGCTCCTTTATATTTCAAAATTCAATATAAAAAAGGGAATTGATAATTCTCTCCCTAATTTCTTATCTCGAGAATATCTTAGTTAAAAATGAATTTTTATACTTCTTTTTTGTCTGAAAAGACCTTGGTCACCATCTTGAAGGTAATACCATTATACAACGATTTGCAAAATCTTATAATTTATAAAATTATCCATGATATGATTGAAATTAAATTTTATGTCTATAACTATGACAAATTCAAAGAAATGTTTGATCTGTACGAATACAGTTTATTTGAATAACCATGATTATTATTCGTGCAGTATAGATCCTCCATGGCATTGGGCTAGAGGAAAAGGAAGAAGTAGAATAGGGGGAATATCTTCCCTAGGGAGATCAAATTCTCAAGGATTGTCATATAAATCCTCATCTAATTCCCTAGTTATACAAATAGGATATAAGAGTTTGATAAACTCTAAGTATCACAGAAAGGAGAATCCTCGTCATCTTCTTCAATTCACCTGGAAGATATTCCAGAAGATAGTTTGTTATACGGACATTGAAGGCATATTTAGCCTCCCAAAAACAAAGTGATACATTTTCTTCAATTGCTAAAGAAAAGGACAATAATGATATCAAGTCCTATGAAAAGATAGAAAATAAAGAAATGATATTTCTGGTTGAAAACTCTGAGATTCAAAGGAGAAATAAGCCATGGAAGATATTCCAGAAATATTTGATAAATGGACTATATTTTCTGGGTGAGTCATACAAAACCCGTTCTTATTATGAGACTATTCTCACTTCCATAGGCAGTGCATATTTTCCACAGGCAGTGCAGATTTTGAAACTTTCCTGAGTATAATACCGAAAAGAATGTTTATAACTTCTCAAAATTTATTATCAAATGAATTATATCCATTAAAGAGTGGGGGATGACCACAATGATCAAAAGACAAATCAGTCTTAACAAAACCCGTATAAATTTCACTTATTAGGACTATATTCACACATTTGATAAAGTGCTCTATTATAATAATGACCGATATAAACATACCTGGTTTATGAAAGTCTATGCAAAGATATTTGCAGACCCAATTCCTAACTGGTTTTTGAACTGGTGATCATACCACTGTCCAACCATTAAAATATTATTGGACCCATTCCTTAAGTTATACAAAAAATGGGCCAATGTCTCACCAATGTTAAACGACTTATACCACGCAGATCGTATCTGTTATTTAGATAAAATTAATTAAATCTATTTCTTTATTAAATTCTTGGTTCCTTGGATACACAAATGGGCTCCAGAACTGGGATTTACAAAAGAACAAATTCATGATTTGTATTGGATATTTTATAATAATTTCTGGGATAAATTAATGAGGAAAGATACCAAGACCAAACAATTATATGGTCAGGAACTCTTGGACTCTATTGACAAAAAGTCTAAGAATGTACAACAGCTCCTCAAAAGGATGTAATTGAGGACAGTTCAATCAGGCACATTGCTAGAAGAATCTCCGTACAAGATGGAGATAAAGATGAAGTGATTACTAGATATTTAGAATAAGTTAAAAGAAATTTACTTCACTCTATTAATCAATATGATAAGTCAGGCACTTTGATGAAAAGTGTGACCAGCGATGATATAGTAGAGGAAGATTTTCAAGACTCTCAGCTCATTTCCTCAGATAAGATACTATCTAAAGACACTATTAAAATGACTGAAGAATTCATTAAGAAGATAAAAGGGAAAAATAAAATATAAACAGTACATATATTATTTACACTCAGTAGATATACTGCACACACAGTAGAAACACTGTGTAAGAGACCTGAATATGGGACCTATTTTACTGTACATAGAGTCTTTTTATATATAGAGAGAGGCCTTTGGTTGTTACAGAAGTCAGGAGCTCTCTAGTACAGTACAATACTCTCTTGTAATTTTTTCTCTTGTACAATTCTCTCAAGTGTGAATAATCAATCTCCTTTCAATACTATTCCAGACTTGCTATTGGCCGATTAAGGTATTTATTTTATCTTTTGCTTTGAGAAATTTTAAGCCTTTCTCTTCCTCTCCCTTTGTGACTATGTCCGACTAAGACTATTTTATATCTATGTTGGATATCTAACTTCTTTTGCATAATAATTATGAAACATCTAGACTCTATCAAAATATAAAGGAATTTTTTATTTAGTTTCTTGACTTGTTTCTGAGATGGTGGGACAGTCGAATTCAGTACTGCTTTTGTTGGCTTTGCCTTAGTGGCTCCGTCTATCAATTCATGACTCTTAAGCCTATTAAAGTTGTTGAATAAGGGCGCCTTCTTTCATGGTTAGAACTACTAGACACATGGGCTCAACATAAGTATGTATTGTATTCAGACAGGCCCCTTGCTTGGTTAAAAAATTTATACTTCCATAAATTCATAAGCTATGTGAAATTCTTGTATATTTTGTTTCACCTGAATTATATGTCTGGACGGCCGCATGGATTACCGCCAGCTGTCAATACTAGTTTAAGTAATAATTGCTAACATTATTTTTCAATATATCATATATGTTTGTTATGTTTATGTAAAGTTTGATAATAATATATTAAAAGTATTTAATTCTTAAAAGATATTCAATTTAAATGACAAAAAATGTAAAGAGTAAATGGGCCTTGTATTTGATTGATTACAAAATGCTTTAAAACTTACAAGCTACAAGATTGCAATTACATCTCGCTAATTTCACAAAGTTAAATACTTCAATTTAAATTTAAAAGATTCAACAAATCAAATGATTAATTGACAATTCTAAAAATTTTCATCATTTTTCCAATTCACTCATGTTAATATTAATGGGAACTGACTAAGTACTGTTAAATTCAATGGGAACAAAGTCATATATTGGACTTGATTGTGTTGAATTATCCCTTGAAGTCATTATTTCTTCAAGATATTCTTCATCTTTTGGATCCACGTATACTCCTTGATTTCTTCGGTCCTCTCTAATTCAGTCTCTGATAAAAACTAGAATGTTTATGGCATTGCCCCCCAGTGAGTGTCCGGTGTCTCCAAGTTGTTGGCGTCCTTGACTAAAAGAACTCTCTAATGCCACAGTAGATATTATAACATTAAATATATCTCAAGCTTATCTTAAAAGTATAGGATATTGTATTTTATTATTCTTCCATCATTCGAACATGTTGATCATTCCTCTACGATCCTCTATACTATCTAAGATAATACGTAAGCTCTTTTTCAACTAACGATTCTTTGTGTTAAAGGCAACACTCCATTTCAAACTGGTAAATCAAAAACACAATAAGCAGGAATACTATGTGCTTGTCTTTTAGAAGATAATGGCTCCTCAAGAGGATGGAGAGAGGGAGTCGGAGTAACATATGACGGTAAAGAATTTTCAAGTAAATCAGCATAATAATTGTATAATATGTTGATGTAAAAATTAACATCAAACATAACCGTAATCAAGGATGGTTCTTCTTCAGATTGTACTTATAAAGCAGAATAAATAAGAGAAGCATATTTGGACATAGGATTATATTTCATACATGAATTTATTATAGCACTAGCCAAGTAAACAGAGGAAACGAATAAACATATATTTTAAATTTATCAATCATTAAAGCAATAGCATCTTCGTAATCTAGTTTAGATTTATATTCATTAAGCAATAAATAAATATCGGCTAAATAAGCTAAAATAGTACAAACAGTGAGATAATAAGCACCAGAAAATCCAATTGTAGCTAGATAAAAAAATTGCAAGAAAATAATAACATCATCAATTTTAGCCTAATAATACACTCAGGAAAAGCACCAACAAATTGATTAAAAGTCATACTAATAGGAACTTTATTAATATTTCAAGTATTTAAAAAATCATAAGTAAAATTCCATCTAATATCTATTTCTTCAGGCATTAATCTTGGTCTAAGTTCACTTTCCTGACATTTTGTTTTAAATTCTGCAAGTCTAACTTTTCTATTATTTTCTTGAATAAATCCAAAAACAAACTTAATTTTTTCAATAGAAAGCTCAAAAAAAAGCAATACCATCTTTTATAATTAAATTATATATATGGAAAGCACACGTAACATGAAATATTTCGAGTAACGGTGGAGAAAGTTTAATTTTTAACAGTTCAATAGAAGCCTTGTTGTTAGATGTATTATCAAAAGATAAAAATAAAATTTTATTTTCAATACCATAATATCTTACAACTTTTGTAATAGATTCATAATAAATTTCCCAGTGTGTCTATGGTCTTCATCATACAAAAAAGCTAAAATATATTTTTGTATAACAAAATTACTATCTACCCAATGAGAAGTAATTGCTAAATAATTATTTTTATTAACAGAACGACCAAGATCAGAAGTTAGAACAACTCTACATGGAAAATTTTTTAATAATGCAGATAAATAATAAACATATTATGCATAGAGTCTAAAATATCAGACTAACAAATACTTCTAAGAATACCTTAAAACATAGAATTATAATTTTTTGAATATAATGAATAAAAGCTTCAGAAAAAACAAAAGAGAAAGGCAAATATCCCAAAACTATCATTTTTGTGAATTCTTCATGATCCTTCATTTTATTATAATTTTGAAATAATTTATCAATTTTTTGATCCAATATAGTTTGAGTTACCCCCAACAATCTCACCACTTTTTGCCTCATCTAGCTATTTTTGTGTTGACGTTGGAAATGTATAATCAACTGACCCATACCTCATTTATTACCTTCGGTCTTATGCTCATATAATTCCCGACGGATATTGCGTTGGACCTTAGTTGTCTTTTTCTACACGAGTAAAAAAATTTACACAATATTAGTTCTTTATGAGATCTTATAGGGGCCGAAAAGGAAGATTAATCAATTTAGATGGAACATAAACATTACTAGCTTCAGGTGTAATATCAACATCACCAGTATTTTCATCTACACTTACTGGGTCGACTTCATTCTCTTCTTATATATCATAATTTTTTGGACTTTCAAAAAATCCATATCGTGAGCACCTACATCTATTTCATTCTTAAAAGGTTCGATAATTGGTACTAGAGGTACACAAGTATATTTCAATGAACCTTGAGGTTATTTTCTATATTTATAATTATCTTCATTATTTGAGCTTCTCCATAACTTTCCCAAGTCATTTATGACTTGTTGGGACTGACGATTTGGTTACAGGGTAGTTCATTTTGTTTTTAGAGTCAATTCCCTGTTTAGAAGTCTTCGCTGATTCCAAACGGCTATCAAGAAAAAACTTTAGTGAAATGATCTCGGATAAAAATTCTGCATATGCCAGTAGATCTAGAATATTAATTTTAATTTAGGTAGACCTTTGGTTCGGGTCCCAATGCACTCGAGCTCATTTTGACCTATTGGTTAAAAAGTTAAAAATTAGAAAAAATAGGTATGGGACCTATATTTGGTCAAAACAATCTCGTATTGAAAATCCAACTTCACCATCACATTCAGAATGTCGATTTTAGTCTAGGGAGACCCTTGGTTCAGTTCCCAAGGCTCCCGAACTTATTTTGGGTTATTGAGCAAAATTTATGAAAAATAATGAAAGTTTAGGTGTGGACCCCACTCTTTGCCTAAAAGATCTCTTATGAAAGTTTTGATAACTCCAGTGGATTTGAAATGTGGTTTTACACTCAAAATTCATTAATAGATCATATAATTTGGATTTCGTATGAGTTCTGAGGGTCAAAAACTCAAAAATGAGTTTGTTGTCATCTAGTGCAATCGCGATCGTGGCCAAGAGAGTACGATATTAGAAGAGAGAGCTATCGCGGCTCGTGTGACTGTGATAGCGATAGCTGAGAACTGGTAGGGGCTATATAAAGGTCCCAAGACACGTTTGGACAGTTTCCCCTTCACTATTTAGACATAGGAACCCCAAAATTAGTGTAATAATTCAAAATTGGTCATCGGGGTGACTTAGGAGCTTAATTATCATCTTATATCACGATTATCTTCAATATTAAGGTAAGAATTCCTTGGATTCATGCTTGAATTTCCTAGTTTGGACCCAAAACCCTAATTTAGTTTAGGGCTTGATTTTAGCTCAAAGTATGCTTAGTTTTCATCCATTCTTTGAGGATTATGATTCCTTATTCATGTGTGAATATTGGGTTAGCCTCGGAAACTCTTTTCCATATGTGGGACCCACTTGGGGTTTTGGTATTATTTTTAGACCCGAAGCACAATAGTGCAATATGGGTATCATTAGACTCGCATTGATGAGTAGATTATGGTTTTGATAGTGCAATGGAATTTTGAGGATTTGAAAAGTGAAGATGAGCATGTGGTGCATGAAGTGAGGTTTTGTAATTTGGCCTTAAGGTTGGCTTCTGTCTACTCTTCTTCATAGATGATGTATGATATATATTGCGTGTGAATGTGAATGTTCAGATTGATATTGGATAGAATGAATTAGTATTGAATATACATACAAATTTGGGGATTAGATGGGGTTTTGATCTGTAGGTTGAATTACTTAATACCTTTGTAGAATCCTATTGTTTTCTCTCTAGTTTGGATAAATTTGTAGAATGTATATGTATAATGCTATGCTTGGAATATAGTTTTAGCATTTGAAACATGATTTGTATATTTAGCCTTATTAGGCTAGTGTGATAGTTTTGGAACCATAAGTGTGGTAGAGTTGATCATTATTATGGCTAACTTATGGCAGATTGGTCATTGATTCAGTATCAAGATTTAAGGTATGTCCTCAGCCTCTCCTATCTTATGATTACATTATTATACACGATTATTTCATTTCTATCCATATGATTAAAAACCTCGAGTATGATAGTATTTAAATACCGATAAGTGTTATAATGAGGTCTAAAATGAGAATATAATGATATAGGTTATGCTTGAGATGACCTCATGTTTATATGTATATATATCTTTATATATATATATATATATAGCTATATGAAAATATGTTACTACTTCCTTCCTTATTTATTTTATATAGTCTTTACTTCACCTTGTATATTACTATATATCTTTTTTTTGCTCTTTATTCATTTATTGACATGGGATTATGGTATAGCATTGACGTATGTTGAATATAGCTGGAATAAGAGAGTTCACCCTAATACTTCCTTAGTATTATTATGTTAGACACTTGGATATAAATATGATAGTATTCCCTTATTATTCTTATTGACTTATTATATATTTTATGGACACTTGGGTGTAGTTTCCATTCTATTTATATGTTGTGTATATCTGCTTTATCTTTGGAGCTCAGTTGGCAGTTGCCCACTGAGTACCATTGTTTGGTACTCATACTACATATCTGCAGCCAGCAGATCATAGTATAGGTTATCACCGTTGATGTGTTCATTGTTTGAAGTAGCCTTGGTTCGGACACTTAGAGTGAGCTCCTGATATTTGGAGTATTATTTATCTCTCTCTTATGTATTAGACTTGTCTCTAAGTTGTATTCGGAGACAAGTTATATCATTGTATAATTCTCGATATATCACTTTTGTACTTTTATGATATTAGAAGCTATTGTACCAATACCACCAAGTTTTGGGATTCTTCTATGTATTGATCTTTAATCCATATATTTTTATTCTTTTCCTTATATTATTGAGTAGTCTGTTACTATCCATTTCAAACTATGGGTTGGCTTACCTACTGGTGAGTTATGGTAGGTGCCATCATGAGTTGAGGAATCGAGTTATGATAAATTGGTATCAGAGCCTAGGTTTTATCGGTGTATTATTACAAGAGCTAAGTGTTAGTAGAGTTCTGCAGATCGGTGTGGAGATGTCTATAACCTATCTTTGGGAGGCTACAGTGACATTTTAGGAAATTCACTTCATGACTCCTTATCATGTGTTTGGATTCCTATGAACTTTGAACACATTCTTTGACTCTATTCTATCCCTAAAGAACAATATGATATTTTCAATAGATGTAGATGAGAATCCAATATGCATTTCTAGAATTTTTGTATAGTATCAGACTAGAGAGCTAGAGATGGATATCAAAGATCTCAGCGATAGCTTAAAAAGATTTGGGTTGAGTCCCCATCAGACTTGTGGAGTATGGTATGGTTCTTCAAGTCATGTGACCATTCTAGATTATGAGGGGTAGTATCTTGAAGTATTCTAGATTCTTGGTTTGGTTATGTTTTGATGAGATACTAGTTCGAAGAAGGCCCCTGGTATGAGATAAGTGAGCGGCTAGAGTTAGCATGTATTCCAGGCTAGCCTAGAGTTCCTAAAATAGGTTGTGATATAGAAAGTTTGGATATAAATTTGTGGAGGTCTCTTAGCGTTAGTTGGCCATCCATTTGGGCTTAGTTTGTGTTCTCTCAATATTGATGCTTCAGGAGATGTTACGACTATAGAGAGACTGACTACTAGTCTAGGGAGTATCCCTAATATGAATTTTAGTTATTCAGCTCATTTAGATTAGCTCATGATATTGTAGCATCTTCAGTTATAGATGGCGTGCTTGGCACCACAATTGATAATTCAGTCAGTCGATCTGATTTAGACTCGTTCAGATTTATTTTCCCTATGCACATTAGTCATCTGACTGCAAACGTTGTCAAGATTGGTGTGTTTTTACTTCTCTCATTTATCTCCTATGATGTGTATTAGGGTTTTCATACCCATTGACAATTATATGCCTTGATGAATTTATATTGATCATTATGTTCCTTATTGTTGATTCATAATTATGTTACTACTCCATGGTTTTTTCCTTTTAGTAGTGGATGGAGTAGATCTATATTGATATTTTTACCCTATGGGTGTGTTTTTAGTTTCAAGCATTAGCCCTGTTATGGCCCTTGAGTGGTACATGATATTGATATTATTTTGGTACCGCCTGTTCAGTATATTAACATTGATATTTTTATTGCTACCACTGTGTGAGCTTATTGATATTACTTGATATTATAACTTGATGTTGTTACATGATGAATTGATTCTTGCTAGGTAGTTGTATAGACTAGTTTAATCTAGTTAGAATTTTATTTTCATGTGATATTATTTAATGGCTTGAGTAGATATAGCCCGATTTGATGATTTCTTTCCCCTAGCGCGGCGAGGTTGACTGGTTTTCCTCTTGGTTTGCTGTATTAGATTGATTTCGAGGATGTATTGTGGTATCGAAGGTGACATGACCTTCTATGGTTTTTGTGGATTTTGAGTTGGCAATTTAGTTATCTTACCTATTTTTGAGTTAGAGATCCTTAGACTTGCCTCCTGGTTATTGAAGGATTTTATTTTGGCTATCTCTTCTAATATAACCCATTTGTGAGATAGACCAGTTTGAGATCCATTGTTCATTTATGGTTATTTCCTTGTCTGATAGCGATTTGATGTTGACTGAGATGCCATGGATTTATCTCATAGGTAAGTTAGGTTCATTCCCTTGTGATGGATTGCCTTGTTGTTACTATAGAAATTGGATACTCCTTTGTCATTGTGATATGGTTTTGTCTAGAGGAGTTCAAAAGATAGAGACAGGTAGTCTTTCCTGTGATCGCTTCTTAAGTTGGAAAATTAGAAACACTTTAGCTTGAGTTGTTAGTACTCTGGTGGTTGTCTCGACTTTGACCTTGGATTTGAGATTGGTATTTCTTCTTTGATGATGTGGTTCTTGGGTAGATTTAGGAAATCCCTATTTCAGTATTTATTTGGCCTAGTAAGGCTTAATGGAGAGATTCTTCTTGATGATAAATGTTTATGGCTATGTCTTTGCCTAGATGGGGTATTGTATTGGTTAGTTTCCGACTTAAATTGCATTTTGGTAAGTTGCTAAAGTTTTTGCCTTCACTGATGTGGTTTTAGGTCTTGAGAAGTCTTGAGTATGTTTGGATAGTTCATGCACTCCAGCGCATATGGGGTAGGATTATATACATTTTCAGCCAGTGATTTTTCCTTTGGCATGATTTCTATTTTCCGACTATATTCTGTTCCCTCCTGTCGATATAGAGTTGGTTGCTTGTGATTATTCCTGCAGTGATTTTACTCTCTAGATATGTCTCAACTGTGGCTTGGTATGGTTTATCTTAGATATGTCAGATTTGGATACTATAATTGATTTGAGATAGTTGATATTGATATAGCCTTATTAGCCTAGTTTTGGATTTTGACACCTTAGAATGGAAATTTGGAAGTATGATAGATTTGGAGCATTAATTCCTACTTGTTGTTAGTTTGATTTAGATAATTAAGACTGAGAGATTCAACCTTGATATTGAGTTTTCAGCTTGGTGTTGTAGAGCTTGTATGCAGTTTTTGTTTTAGACTTGTCCTTGTTCAAATTTCATTTATAGACCGGTTGAGCCTACTTTATGGTTGCATAGTTGATCTTCTAGACTTTGGTTGGCTTATAGTTTATAAGTGTTCAAATAATAGCCCATGGGCCCTGTATTGGTTACTTCAGTTTTGAAATTGAGTTTCAATTTACTTTTGGGAATATTCGATGATTTACTCAGTGGGAGTAATATTCTTAAGTTGGATTCAGTATGGCTTCATTCTCGATAGAGGAGACATCCTAAAGTGGGATATTCAGTGATGAGTAGTTATACCTTAGATTTCAAAATTTTAGTTTGATTTTCATTCGAACTGGTTGCAGCATTGGCATGGATTGAATTCCTTGATTATTTCTATTTGTATGCCCAGATAATGCCTTATGAGCTTATTATCATGTTTACCTTATGTACATTCAGCGGATCAACTTTAGTTCTTTGATTTCTCCATGATGAGATGGAGTGGATGAGAGTTAGGTGATTTTCCTCCTAGTTTAGAGTTGATAGCATGTGTAAAATGGTTAAGGAAGGTTATTTTTGGGTTTGGAGTCGGTTTTATGACTTTTGTTTAGGTTTTATCTTGGCTTGGATGAGCCTTTATTGATTTTTATATATAGAGAGATGGTACCAGCATGATGTGATTCAGATGTGCATGCATCATCCTTTCCAGTTCAATTGGAGGCCAATTAGTAGTTAAGTTGAGTTGGCTATATTGGAAGTAGAATGAGAGTGTTGGTTGAAAAAGGGATACCTATGGCAAAATCCCTTAGAAGTGTTTTCTCTTTATTGAGGCTACCTGGAAAGTCGTGCTTGGAGCATGAGAGCCCAGTACCTCATTCTTTCGAGATTTTGAGATTCTTTCTATACGTTGACTTTCAGGGATGAAAGTCCTTTTTTTAGTAGTGGATATTGAAATGACCCTTCAGGTCATTTTCCATATTTATTCTTATTTTCACAGTTTGAGCTTCTCCATAGCTGCCCCATGTCATTTATGACTTACTGGGACTAACTGTTTGGTTATCGGGCAGTTCATTTGGTTTTTAGAGTCAATTCCCTATTTAGAAGCCTTTGCTGATTTCAATGATCATCGAGAAAAAACTTCAGCGAAACAATCTAGGATGAAAATTCTGACTGCGCCACCATATCAAAAATATCAATTTTTGTCTAGGTAGATCTTTGGTTTGGGTCCCAATGCACCCGAGCTCATTCGATCTATTGGTCTGAAAGTTAAAAATTAGAAAGAATGGGTGTCGAACCCATATTTGATCGAAACGATCTCAAATTGAAAATCCAACTTTGCCATCGCATCCAAAATGTTGATTTCAAGATAGGGAGACCCTTGGTTCAGGTCCTAAGGCTCCCGAACTTATTTCGGGCTGAGCGGAATTTATGAAAAATGATGAAAGTTTAGGTGTGGTCCCCACTTTTTGCCTAAATGATCTCCTATGAAAGTTTTGATGATTCCAATGGATTTGAAATGTAGTTTACGCTCAAAAGTCATAATTGGATCATGTTATTTGGATTTCGTATGAGTTCCAAGGATCAAAAACTCACAAATAAGTTTGTTATCATCTAATGCAACCGCGATCGCGACCATGAGAGTACGATTGCGGGAGCACGATCGTGGCTCCTATGACCGTGATAGTGATACCTAAGAACTAGTAGGGGCTATTATATAAAGGTCCCAAGATACGTTTGGACCATTTCCCCTTCACTATTCAGACCTAGGAACCCTAAAATAAGTGTAATAACTCAAAATTGGTCTTGGGGGTGACTTGGGAGCTTAATTATCATCTTCTATTACGATTATCTTCAAGATTAAGGTAAGAATTCCTTGAATTCATGCTTGAATTTCCTAGTTTGGACCCGAAACCCCAATTTAGCTTAGGGCTTAGTTTTAGCCTAAAGTATGCTTAGTTTTCACCCATTCTTTGAGGGTTATGATTTTTTATTCATGTGTGAACATTGGGTTGGCCTCAAAAACTTATTTTTTGTATGTGGGACCTACTAAGGGGTTTGGTGTCATTTCTAGACCTGAAGCATGTTAGTGAAATATGGGTATCGTTAGATTCATTTTGATGAGTAGATTATGGTTTTGATAGTTCAATGGAATTTTGAGGATTTGTAAAGTGAAGACGAGCATGTGGTGTATGAAGTGAGGTTTTGCGATTTGTCCTTGAGTTAGGCTTCTATCTACTCTTCTTCATAGATGATGTATGATATATATTGGGTGTGAATGTGAATATTAAGATTGATATTGGATAGAATAACTTAGTATTGAATATACATATAAGTTTGGGGATTAGATGGGGCTTTTGACCTGTAGGTTGAATTACTTAATACCCTTGTAGAATTCTATTGTCTTCTCCCTAGTTTGGGTAAATGTGTAGCATGGATATGATATAATGCTATGCTTGGAATATGGTTATAGCATTTGAATCATAATTTGTATATTTAGCCTTATTAGGCCAGTATGGTAGTTTTGGAAAAGTAAGTTTGTTAGAGTTGACTTAAGTACCCTTGTTTCTAGTTGAAGTTACTATATTAGGCTTGATTATGGCTTGCTTGACATCTAGAAGAATAACTAGATACCTTATCCTAGTTTGGGTCATAGTACGCCTAATTATGGAAACTGTGGATTTGAAGAAGGATCATTCGGCCCTCTTAGGCCTAAGCTTTTGTTAAGTCTTGTGGATTTAGTTGCGGATGTTAGACTCAGATGAGGCTAGTAAAGCTTAAAATTAGAATACTTTGTAACTTGGTAGCTTGTATTGACATTCTCGAATGATGGTTTTTGAGTTATGGTTATGATACTCCTTGTGGAAGTGATATTGGGCATTTAGAGATAATATTCCTAGATACATTATGTGGCCTATAGAGATGCTATTTCTTCTTAGACTTGATGTTTGGTCTATAGAGATGCTATTTCCTCTTAGACTTGATATTTGGCCAATAGAATTTCTATTTTCTTTAGTCATGATTGGTGGACCTATATAGACGATGTTCCTCTTGGATATGTAAATTGGCCTACAGAACTGATATTTCTCGTTGTCATGATGTATGGCCTTTTGATCTAAGACATCCTAGAGATGATTACATGCTTATTGATATTATGCCTCTTATATGTGAGATGATAAGAGATATGTTATGGCTTATAAATATGATTATTGATATGTGTTCCGAATATGAATATGGGCCAAAGGCTATGTTATGATATTGAGGTTATTCCAGATAAATTAGTCGGCCAAGGGTGGAGTTATGACATTGACTGAATATCCGAGAAGTGTTTTTCATTATAAGTGATGTGATTATAGTTTATGAATATGAATATGTATATGTTTGTATACATATCTCTCCAGTATGGGATGGGGGAAGATGTGGTATTATACTTACTATTCCATTGATTGTATATTGGTGATGGCATGAATATATTTAGTACATTCATGCTTATTTTATCAGTAATAGATATGATTCTAGTTAAAATACGATCTTATGACTGTTCTTCCTAATTAAGGGTTAAGCTAAGTGGTAGCTAGATGTCTTTTAGGTGGCTATAGTACTTGATGGCTAGAAATCTAATGTACTAGTTAATGAACCTTTCTTAGTTGAAATATGGTAGCTAACGATTAGAGTTGATATGTGGCCATGAAAATGGGTTTATCTATGATAATGACTTGTTGCTATTAATAACAAAGTTGTGATGCCGATTAGTCGTTAAGTAAGGATAATGTAGCCTAATATTGCTAGATGATAAGGAAAGTTAGTGATAATGATGCCTGGTTAATAATGATGCCTAGATGAAGATAATACCAAGTTAATAATGTTGACTAGCTAATAATGAGAATTAGTTAAATAACGAGGATTACTTGGTATATGATAGTTAGTTAATGTTTGGTGTTAGTTAATAAAAGATGGTTAGATGATAATTGGTAATTTGTTGGCTAATGATGATTATCAAATATTGTCTTGAGCCAGGGGTCTATCGGAAACAACCTCTCGACCTCTTTAGAGGTAGTGATCTGGACTTCATACACTCTACCCTCCCCAGACCCCACTATGTGGGAATATACTGGGTTTGTTGTTGTTGTTGTTGATGATGATGATGATGATTATCGAATATATGATAATTAGTTGATAATAATGAATAGTGCATAAATGGTGATTATGGTCCTGTGATAAATAGCAAATTAATAGTTTAATAATCATAATCCTTGGTTAGTTAATAACGAGTAGTTGGGATGTATTGACAAGATAGATATTTCTATGGTTATGAGTATATCGACTTATGCATGTGCACCTATTATATGCCTATATTTATGTGTTGATAATTTTGATACCTGGCAAGGCCGGAGGATATTGTGATAACATATTGATACCCAGCAAAGACGGAGGATATTATGATGATATTGATACCCAGCTCGAGTCCGGAGGATACTATTGTGATTATATGATACCCAGCAAGGTTGGAGGATATTGTGATGACATATTAATACTCGGAAAGGCCGGAGGATATTGTGATGATATTGATACTCGGTTTAAGTTCGAAGGATACTATTGAGATGATATTGATACCCGGCATGGTCAGAGGATATTGTGATGACATATTAATACTCGGCAAGGCCAAAGAAAATTGTTATTATACTGATACCCGATTCAGTTCTGGAGGATACTATAAGATAATATTTAAATCTGATAAGGTCAAAGGTTGATTACAATGATGATAGTCCTGATAAGGATAGTTATGATGAGTTGTGATATTGATTGTGTACTTTGCATTCATTCCTGCATATGCATCACCTATCACCAGTATGCACCTATGTCTATCAGCCGATATAGGACGGTTACATAGGTATGGGTGAAAAATATATCTTGTGTTATTGTATGTTGATTGAACCTTCTGAGTCTGGGGCGGTAGGGGTAAGCATAGGCTCGGCTAAGTATTTGGTTGTCTGGAGTAGCCGGTTATTCACGATGTTATTGATATTGTTGTAATCATTGTTCTGATCATTATTATGGCTAGCTTATGGCAGATTGGTCATTGATTCAGTATCAAGATTTGAGGTATGTCTTCGGCCTCTCTTATCTTATGATTGAATTATTATGCATAATTATTTCATGTCTAGCCTTGTGGATTAGAAACCCCGAGTATGATAGTATTTAAATATCGATAAGTGTTATAATGAGGTCTTAAATGAGAATATATTGATAGAGGTTACGCTTGAGATGACCTCATCTTTATATGTATATATATCTATATCTATATCTATATATATACATATATATCTAGCTATATGAAAATATGGTACTACCGTATATCCCTTCCTTCGTTATTCATTTTATATAGTATTTACCTCACCTTGTATATTACTATATATCTTTCTTTCACTCTTTATTCGTATATTGACTTGGGATATATGGTATAGAATTGACGCTCGTTGAATATAGCTGGAATAAGATAGTTCACCCTGATACTTTCTTAGTGTTATAATGTTAGACACTTAGATATAAATATGATAGTATTCCCTTACTATTCTCATTGACTTATTATATAATTTATGGATTCTTCGGTGTAGTTTACATTCTGTTTATATGTTATGTATATCTGCTTTATCTTTGGAGCTCAGTTGCCAGTTGCCTACTGAGTGCCATTCATTTGGTACTCATACTACACTTCTGCAGCCTTCAGATCATAGTACGGGTTATAGCCGTTGATCTGTGCATTATTCGGAGCAGCCTTGGTTCGGAGACTTAGAGTGAGCTCCTGTCGTTCGGAGTATTATTTATCTCTCTCTTATGTATTAGACTAGTCTCTAAGTTGTATTCGGAGACAAGTTATATCATTGCATAATTCTTGATATATCACTTTTGTACTTTTATGATATTAGAAGCTCTTGCACAGATACCACCGGGTTTTGGGTTTCTTCTATGTATTGATCTTTAATCCATATATTCCGCATTCTTTTCCTTATATTATTGAGTAGTTCGTTACTAGCCGTTCCAGAATATGGGTTGGCTTACCTACTGGTGGGTTATGGTAGGCACCATCATGACTTGAGGAATCAGTTCGTGACATATATCGAGTATCTAAACTACCTCTACCGATACCACTACCACTTTCAAGACACGAATTTCTAACACTATTATCGACTTTCATTGATTTATCCATTTACAAATTTAACTAACAAATATTAAAAAATATAAAAATAATACACATAAATATTTAACAAATAATACACTAATTAAAAATTTAAAGTAAGAGATGGAACAATAATACTAAAATTTTTAATTATCTAAAAGTTAATCAATTGAAGACTTTTGGAAACTTCCACTTGATACTTGTAATTGCAAAATAATATAACAAAATTGAGCACTTTACGAGCTAATTAGATTAATTGTAAGAGATTAAGAGAATGAAATTGTAAGTTGTGGGAAAAAATATTTGAAATGACATGTATTTAGAGGGTAAAATTTTGAATTAAAAAAAAAGCCAAAAAGGTTGTTTCGGTCATTTGGTGGCATTATAGTCATTAGGGCCTCAACGGTCCAAAATAGATTTTTGTTGTTGGGCGAGGCCTAGCAGGCATTAAATAAATTTAAAAAAAAATTCTTATCGGGTTGGTCTGGTCTGATGCACCGATGGGCCTTGTCTCATCTCAAGATTGGGTCAGCCTACCAGGCTTCTCAACCAGATATGGCAGCCTTACCAGTTTTGGGTCAGGTCCAATCCAGGTAACTTGTGGGCTGGTCTTAATAGACCAAAGCCAAGCCGACCCAACCCAATTGAAAACTTTACTTGTCATATTACATGTTGTGGATTGCCCGTGAAGGGACTTTATTTAACATTATTTTCCTTATTTATGTATTTGACTAACTTTATTCGTAATGTGAGACATGAGTGGAGTCTTAAAGATAAATTATAGGCCTTATTGAGCACTATCTTCCTTTATCACGAAGAAATGACCAATTTTTTGGGTTGATATGATATTAATGATGTTTTACATGCATATTTATTCCTATAGAGACCAACTAAAACCGATATCATGAATTATTGGCATATTGAGTGAATTTCTAAGCTTACTTATACATGTATTGAATAGATTTGTTATCTTACTACTGACTTGATCACGATCATTGCACACTCATTTCATACATGCACATGAGATTCTTTTAAAAATGTCTAGATTGAGGGATGTATTGATGTGGTAGATGGTGTTATAGGATTGAGATTGGTGGAAAATTTGAGATAGTATATAGGTTTGTGAACCCCCATAGGTCCTATTTTGGGAGCATTGAGTCTCGATAGGTGTATAGAGAAAGTCATGTGATGACTTTCAACTATTCACTTCATCATTCATTATATTGCATTGAATTTCTATATAATGTGTTGTTTTTACGTGTTACTTGACATGGAATTAACTTCTCTATATAATTTCGTGTATGTTTGTTCCTTTTGATGTTATATATATATTTTTGTGTGTGTGTGTATAAAATTATTAGTGGAGATGGTGTGAGCTATCATTTGGGAACTTTTTCGCTTGCAAGTTGTATGCTCATAGTGTTTTCTTTACTTATCTTACTTTTTAATTTACTCAATTAACCTATGATACCTATTGAGTATAAGTTGACTGTATTCACCCTTATTCTGCCCTTTTGGTGAAGATTTTAGTTCGAGTACTATGTGTGGTGGTTTAGTTTCGAGCGAAGTTGATTAGAATTGAGGTACTAGACTTCTTTAGTGTTCGGGGCAGATTCCAAATATTATCTTATCTCTTACTTTGCCTTTATTTTGGTCAGATACATATTTTGTATTTCAGTTTCGAAGATTGTACTTAGATAATCTTGCATTTGTGACACTAGTCTTTAAGAGTTTATGACATTCTTTTAGTTTTCTGTTGTTATTATGAATATAGGACTTGACTTTATTCTAAAAGTGTCATTTGTTTTATTTTCTGTATTATCTTTTATTTCTTTCTTTTTTGAGTCTTGCCATACATATCAGGCTGAGCAAAACTTTTATTTGTTTTCTTTTCTTTGTTATCTCATATTTCTTTCCTCTTCGAGTGATTGGCATACTTATTAAGGCTGGGCCTAGGTAATATCCATTATGACCTCAATTTTTGGATTATGACAAACTGTTATAGAGCGCTAGATTCACTGATCTCATAAGTGTAAGAGTAGGATGTCTCGTAGAGCCTAAGAGATGCAGACGTCCATTTCTATCTTTGAGAGGCTGCAAGATATCTTTAGGTATAACTTCTCTAAATTTGATCTTTGTCGTGCGATTTGTTCATCCCAATATCCTAAACTTTTATTTTATTTTTTTCTGTACAGACCATAAGGACTAGGTCCAGGGATGCTAGGAATGTTGAATCAGCACCTGATATGGAAGCCTCAACTACAGAATGAGGCAGGGGTCATGGTCGGACTAAAGTTTGATAACGGGTACAACGAGTTATCGCAGCTAGAGGACATTCTAGGGAGGCCTCTCCTGACCCTAAGGTTGTCTATACTAGAGATGATTATCAAATAAGGGGTGCAGGGCCAGCTCGGGTTCCATAGAGTTCAGTTGATACCCATTGCTTCAGGATTTATTAATTCACCTTTTGAGTTGCTTGGAGAGTGTTTCCTTGAGTTTAGTTGGTCTTCCTCAGAATTTGAGTGATATTACGCCATCTATTTCGGCATCTACTTATGGAATTCCTACTTTAGGGGTACAACCACTATCTATAGTACCCCTATGTAGATTTGGTGCGTGTCAGACTTACCATTTCTCTAGTTGCTTCAGGAACAGTGATGTCTTCTGATGAATAGAAGAGGTTTGAAAGGTTTATTCGCTTGGCTCCTCCCAATTTAAGTGGAGCAATTAGCAAGGATGCCTATGAGTTTCTTATTTACTGCCAGGAGAAGTTATATAATCTTAGATCCCTTGAGTCTCATGGAGTTTCTTATGGTACCCACCAGTTGATGGGTGTAGCTAGGGATTGGTGATAGTCTTCATCCAGTTATAGGCCTTTGGGTTTTCCTTCTATGACTTGGCATAGTTTTCTGAGGATTTCTTAGAGAGGTTGATGTCATTTAGATTGAGAGATCAGATACATGATGAGTTTGATCATTTGGATCAGGGGTCCATATCTATTGCCAAGTACGAGACATGCTTCCATGCTCTATTAAAGTATTAAGCTTCCAGCCCTTCCACTAAGTTAGAGAGAATTCTTAAGTTTGTAAAGGGGTTAAAAGGTCATTATCAATTGGATACTGCCCAAATAGTTGTTTTGGGGGATTTTTTTAGAGTATTATTTAGCATGCCAAGTTGATCAAGTCTATTACCCATGCTACTCAAAGAAGCACGAAGAAGATGTGCCATCAGGGCAAGTTTATGGTCGTACTTCCCAAGGCAGAGATTTCTCAAACAGAGTTCTCATGATATTGTGGTAGGCCAATTTAGGATTCCTTATAGGGATCAAGTGGTAGACCTTCATGTTCTGTAATTTCAGGTAGCCAGACATCAGGTCATGCTAGTAGAGGTTCCAGGCTCAAGTTTTTGGGCTAGGGTAGTTGCCCTAACTCATATATGCCCCCTCAGATTGATTCCAGCAATGGAGAATACTTTGTGATAAGGCTAGCCATTTTTCCAAAGATTGTCCCTAACTGCGTACGGACCCACTCATCAGGGTTCTTAACTTCTACTTTGTCTTATTCCAGTATCTATAGTGAGAGGTGGTTAATAGAGTGTTAGGGGTGGTGCAAGTGGTGTTAGATGTGCTCTAAGTTGAGGTAGAAGAGTTTGTGGTAGTGTTCACCGAATTACTTAGTTTGGGAGTGGATGCATACAATGTTATAATATACTTTGACAATCAAGGTAGAGGCTTCTGATGCACTTATTATAGGTATCATCCCCGTTTGCTATAGATCTGCTTCCGTGTTATTTGAACCTGGGTCTACATTCTCTAATGTGTCTACATATTTTGCTTTTGTTTTAGATGTTGCATGTGAGCCCCTTGCTATGTTGATGTTCCGACATTTGATGGAATAGTTTGCACCTCTTATGAGAGGGAATTATTTGTTTTCTAGCAACTATTGGCGTATTTGATTCTTGTTTTACTTGTTCTCAGGAAACAAATTCAGAAGCAAAAATAACTTAGAAAAGTGGATGTTGGCTGGCTACGATGGGCTAATCGATGAACATTCAGAGACCCAACAGATCGTCAAGCTAACCATCACCTCTTAGGAAGAGATCAGGATATCTGTATGGTGGGAGACAGTCTAAGCGACTGACCGTCAAACCCATAATGGGTCATTACCCTGATCGTCACAGGTTAAGCAAAACCAAGGAAATTTTGGGTTCTAGGAACGGAAGATACGATGGATCATTGGTCTCCAATGATCCATTGCACTGTTCGTCGACATCAGTGGCATATCAACATTAAACTAGATAGAAACCGATGGCCCATCTGACGGACTGTCGCAAGCCCGATGACCTATTAGGCAAACCATCGATGGTGACATGGCGCTCGAATTTGAATTTTGAGTCCCAACTTTCTGGGCGCCTTTAAATACCCAGCTTAGGGTTAGAATAGGCATCATTTGAATTTTTGCTAAACTTGTAACGTAAAAGTGTATGAGAATCAAGGAGAGAGCTGAAGTTTGCACCATCATTTTCTTGTGAATTTGTATTTGAGAAACAACTTTTGATTTGTAAGTTGATTCTGAATTATTTTATGAAATATAACTTGTTCATCTTCTTCTTAATCATGTATGGCTAAAGCTCCCATAACGAGAGTTATGAGAGCCTTGGAGTAATTCAATACTAGGGTTGTCGAATTGATGAATTCATTATAATAATTGTAATTGCATCACCTTCTCTTTAGTTTTATGATTTCTCTTAGCTGCACACTTGAGAAATGTGCCCATAAACATAACTTACTTGAACAAATAAGTTAATGTTGGGAAAAGAGAATAGTGACAAGATGATTAGAGCCTTTAATCTCTAATTTTTCAATTCATGCCTTACCCAGATCAATTTCTTGGGGAATTATTTGTTGGACTAATCTATCACTTTAAGTTTCAAAGTATTAAGGTGAATCCATCTCTGGAGGTTAAAAAACAATTTGATGGGAATAATTACGTAAATTTCCCTATAACTGTAATCATTGATGTCTGATTTTGTAAAGCCCACAGCCCTTAGCATAGGATCATATTGATGATCATAATCCTAGTTTCTTAATTATCATTTGCTTGCATGTTACAATAAAATCATTAGTCTTTATTACATTACAAATATTTAAAGAAACATTTTTAACAACAAACCCCCCTGTTATTACCGAAAAATTATGATTAATAGTCTTTAATACTCATACAACTTAGTTAACACCTTATTCCCTGTAGAATTCGACCCCAACCTTAGTTGGGTTATATATTTGAAAATGACTGCTTATGCTCTTTCAAGAGAGTTGTAATTTGGCATATTAAATTTTGGTGCCATTGCTGAGGAATACAGTTGTCAATTAAGTTTATATGCATTAATTGACTCTTGGTCAAGTTTCCTAATTTTACTTTTATATTTTATTTTTTATACTTGTAGTATATTTATTGTGCATTCCACGAACCAAAATGTCAGGCGATCCATTAGTACCTTACAATCTAAAACCTCAAAGAACGTTGAGAAGGAACATAGCTGACCAAAAAGAGGTTGAAAGACTGACCGCTTTGGCTAATGCATAGGTTTACTAATAGAATGTTGATGTACCTAGGCATGTGCCTAATGTGGATGATGAAGACCTGGGTGATAAGAAGTTGGTTGATCCTATGAACAGGCGACGTGCTGAAAATTTTGCACAGGAAAAATCAAAATTGGCAAGCAAGAGGGAGAGTACACCAACGGCCTGTGATGCAGTTTGATCTAGATGATAATGATGCTGATTTGGATAGAGTTGGGGCCATAGGAACAATCATTCCACCACTATTAAATCCTAGGGTGAAATTTAATATCACTAGCACGATTATCCTACTACTCAACTTGAAGAGGTTATTTGGTGCATTACCTGAGGATGATCCCAATATGCTTTTAGTGAACTTCATTAACATTTGCAAGTCATTCGACTATCCTGGAGTGGGACAAAATGCAATTCATCTCAGGTTATTTCCATTGTATCTGTCTGGGGAGGCAACTCTGTGGCTGAATGAGTTGGCACCCAATTCTATAACAAACTGGAGACAACTAAAAGGAGCTTTCCCAGAAAGGTTATTTCCGCCTTCCAAGATGTTACAGTTGAGGGATGATATTTGTAAATTTAGGAAATGTCCTAATAAGGCTCTACATTAAACATGGATGAGATTTAAAAAGAAGTTGATGTAGTGTCCAAACCATAAGTTGACTGATGAATAATGGAGACATTCTGTAGGGTTTTAAATGTAAATACAAAGCCATTTTGGACAATGCTGCAAAAGGAGCTTTCATAGATTAGATGTTTACTGAAGCTACTGAGATGTGGGATAGACTGACAAAGATGAATAGAGCTTGGCTTACCAAGGATTCTAAGGTAGCAAACAACACTTACTCTAGTGTTATGACAATGAAACAACGTCGTAGAAAAGAGGAATGAGATCAAGCTATGGCTCACATAAAGACACAGATGGATTTTCTTACTAAGCACTTGCTCTTAGGAAAGGTAGGAAAGGTTAAGTTTGTATTATCTCATAGTAGGGGAGCTGAATCTGATTTAGAAGAAGAGGCGAATTATCTAAATAACTAGGGAGTTTTTGAGCCAGTGGCCAAGGAAACTAAGGTCGGAACTATCAGCGAGAGAATTATTACGATAAGCCTAGTTATAGAGATTGTGACCAAAGAATTTGGAAGAACAAGGGTGATCAAAGAGGATTATATGTACCACCTGGGAGCCTTGATAATGCAGCAAATAATTCTGGAAAGATATCTATGGAGGCTATGATGGCCAAATTATTAAACAAGGTGGAGTCAATTGAAGCTAGAGTTTGAAAGATAAAAAGTGACATGTCAACTATGAGTTAGTTGATTCTCATTCCATGTCTATTAACCAGCTGGAGCAGTAGATGAGCCACTTATCAACAGCGTTTAATCTTTCAAAAAAAGAGTGGTACTTTACTGAGTGACACTCTTCAGAACTCGAGGAATGACAGGTTTTGTATGGCTATCACCACTAGGAGTGGAAAGATGTTTCCAACCCTATATCCAAGAACATCTTCCCATATTAATGATGGTGAGGTAGAGGATACGATAAATGATGAGCCACCAGTTGAGTCTGAAAAGCTGGGAGACTTAGAAAAGAAGAGTGCAGAAGTAGAACAACCATCAAAATCAAAACTTGTTAGTGATGTAGAGTAACGCAAAGGAAAGGAGGTTATCATGATCTGAGGGTACCCCTTAGTTACGATAATTGTGCTTACGGTCAAAAGTGACCACAAGCTAAGACTGATAATAAAAGAAATATGCAAAAAAATAACTGATAATTCCATAAGGTTTTAAATACTGAAATACAATTGAATTATAAATTTGGACGTCTAAAGACATACAAAAAAGACTGATAATCAACTTATAAACTGACTAACTGCCTGAATGTCTGAAAATCCTCTAACTGACTAACTATGGAGTTGATGGGACAACCCTCCAAATAACTCCAACTGACTGAAATAGAGGAATACTAAAATAACTGAATGAAGATAAACTTGTCCTCAAAAGAGGAGGACTCACCACTATTGTCGTTGTGGTAATTCTGAACTATCTAAGCACATTCAGGATATTGAATGCTCGGACCTATGATATAAGACATCATAGCACGAAGAAAGTATGCGGTCAGTATTTTTAAATAAGATGAGGTCAGTCTGAAATGCATAGGTTCATGTGCATGAAATACTGACTGGCTGAATAGCATGAGATAATGACTGACTAAATAACATAAGGTATCTATTGCATAATACGTGTGAAAGCTGCAAAATCTAAGAATGCAAGACCAAGCATACAACATGATACTAAAATAGTCTATAAACTGAAATACTAAAATCTGATAACTGAATAACAGTGAGTTTGTATGTTATGATCAATCAAACCTAAACTGAATTTCATATTGAATACGGAATAGAGACTGTAGGAGGTATCATCTAACCAACATGCCCCAATCTGAGTTAAGTGGGGTCCAACCTGTAACCCCAATTAGAAGGGTGTAGTATCATGCCACGGGTACTAAGAATGGATGTGTGGATCCACTAAGTCACCCTCATCTAGCAGGTGCTCTAATAAGATATGTGTTACCCTCAACAGGCAGGTAAACACTTTATCAACCCTCAACTGGAAAGTTGACATCTCTAACCTATGCTGGCTATGTAGTTCTAGAACTAAGGGACTGCTACTAAAAGTCACACCCTCTACTAGCAGGTGAGCCCCCATCCCTGGATTCACTCGTGCTAAATCCTACTCCCAACTGAACTGACACTAATTACTGGACTGAGCTAAGTTGAATTTGATGTTTTTGGGAGAGGGTTGGATTTTTTGGTAGAAAATTGGATAAGAATGGGCAAATAACACCCAAATTATTGATATAAGTCGGGTTATGATGACTTAGATTGAGGAGAAAAGACATTATTGCCCCATAGATATTTAAATTCATAACTGGAACGCTGATTAGAGAAGCATCATGAAGCACCAAGGCCCCCATCATTATACCCACCGTGATGCGCCACTATTGCAGTGAGGTTCGGAATTGAAATCCAAATGTACTGCAATCCTCGTCTGAAAAATCTAAAACTTCCTCGAGACATACTCTTTACACCCCTGAACATGAATTAACTCAAAAACATATCTCTTGGGGTTGGGAAGGTCACTTTAAAAATTCTCGAAGTTAAGAGGTCAAAATAATACTAAGTCCCCAACACTTAGTTAAATTTTTAGGTTCTTAGCCTCTTAAGCAAGCTCTGTGAGCCGAACTGAGCTAAGAAAAGTACATGGTATTACAATATCTCCCTTTTGGGAACATTCATCCTCGAATGAGACTGATTAAAATGAGAGTACTAAAGTAACTGAGATCATATACTGAACATGCATAACTCAAAGCATGATTACGTGACTGAGTCTGAAACATGATATATGAATTGAATATCATGAAATGAACTAATTCCTTGAATACATGCAATGACACAAGAATGATAATAAGGCTGAGATAGAAATGAGAGAGTCGACTTATGAGTACCCATTACATCGTGCTGGATATTATTTTGTAAAGAAAAGTTGAGAGATTTAGTACATGAAAACTCGAGGGTATTACAACATCTCCCCCTTGGGATAGTTCATCCCCCAAATGATACTACCTTGGCTGAAATACTAAGGAAAGACGGAGATAATGCATGGGACACTTACAGACTAAATCATGACCAAATATCTGGAATCTAAAATTGATGCATGAACATAGAGTATCCTTGTCCTGGATTCATTACAGAGATTAAAAAACAGAGGATATACATGACATAATCTAAATTTTGTTGATCATTAAGAGAGTAGCATGAGTACTGAAACTGAACATATTGTAAAGCATGAGTGCATGAGTTATGAGCTTTATGACCTGAGTTTAAAGTTCATAACTTTCATAGAATATGATTCATACAGCTGAGGAAACTGGAACTCATTATACTAAGAACTGGAAGCATACACGACTTTATGGAAAGTGCATGAATATGAGCTATGACCATGAGGATAATATGTAAGGCATGAGTATATATATTGTGGGGGCTGAAGCACAAGAATTTACACTGAGATAAGAATGGGTCAAGCATCTTCCTCCCCTATTAATGTTCTATAATATACTGGCATCACTACTGGAATCTGAGATCCTGACTTGGTTACTTATTCTATCATCTCCCCCTTAACTATAAAGCTATCACTCTAAGTCTGTGGGACCCTTTTCATAAACTCTAAACTAAACTGTAGCCACTTTACTCTAAAGTTTGGAATATGACAATACTCATCAGAAATAAATTCACCCTAAAAGACTACACTTGAAAGTTCAAAACCCACTGCTAATACTCCCTTCTAAGATACAAATCTTAACTTTGCATAGCCCTAATAGTCATTACATAATAACTTAAACACTGACTAACTTAGAATTTCTAGGAGTATCACCATACCATGAGTTCACACATCTAGTACTTCAACTCTACTTTCTATTAGCTCAATCTTCAAAGATTCAAACTTAGATTCCAACACTTAACATGGATATCCTCAAACCTTTAAGGAACCATACTAACTTCTTTCATATCCAACTAATATCATATCTCTAAATCACACCCACATCATCATACTAAATTTCAAATCAATAAACATTAATTCTTTCATACACTGTTTCAAGCCTACTGATTTGCCTTTCATATAACTAGCCCCATAGATACATAGTCTACCAAATCTAGATAAACTCTATCCCCACTTTATTTTTGCTAAACTTCTGGATTCATACTTCTAACTCTGGATCATATATTTTCATAGGATACCGAGTAGGGATTTGAAAACACATCTGACCCCTAAGCACTGAGGTACTACCCCTTCATTTAATGACTGGTTCATTTGAAAACTAAAAATGAATGACTCTAGTTCTACAGTTAACTGAAGCATAGCATGAGTGGAGCCAATCCATACCGAGAATGACATCAAAATCAGTCATCACTCACTCTACAAGATCAATTGAGGTGACTTTCTGGGGAATTATGATCGGACAGTTTCTATATACCTTCCTAGCCACAATAGAGACACCTACTAGAGTAGACACTGAGAAGGGTTCTGCTAAAAATTTGAGACTGACACCGAAATCAACTGTTATATAGGGGTTACACAATAAAGTGAAACTTTAGGGTCTAACAAAGCATAAACATAAAGATAAAAGACCTGCAACATACCCACAACTATATTAGGAGAACATTCAGGATCCTATCAAGACTGGAGTGCATATAATCTATTCTGGCACTGACCACTAGTGGAACTGGAAGTAGTGCCCTACTGAGCTCGACAACCTACTGGAGGTAATGACTGGTTGGACTTGCCCTTTTGACCACTCTTTAGGAGATCCCTGACTCTGTGACCTGGCCTGCCACACCCAAAACACACCTCACTATCGGTTGTACACACACCCTTATGATTCCTACCACATTCTCTGCAAAGCAGATTGATACGACTATTGTTCATACTATTCTGCTTGGCACCCTATCCCAACTGTCATTCTTAAACCTTAGTACTAGTGTACTAGCTGAAGAAGGAGTTGGGGCTAAAGATTTATGATGGGAATGAGAACGGTTACCACCCTCAAACTTTGGTTGAGAAAAATTAAAGATAACTATTTTGGCCCTCTTATTCTCCCTCTCACTTTTCTTAAGTTTTTGTTCCTCAATCTGTTGAGCGTGGACCATAAAACTAGATATGTCCATATCCTTAATCAACATGGCAGTTCTACACTCCTTGACCATACTATCAGATATACCAGACATGAATTTACTCATTCAAGACATATTATCAGCCACCACTGAAGAAGCACAACTCGCCAATTGAGCAAACTTAAGTGAGTATTCCTTCACACTCATATTACCTTGTTTCAAATTAATAAACTCCAGCACCTTAGCTTTCCTCAACTCTAAAGGAAAGAACCTATCTAAAAAGGCTTTAACAAACTCCTCCCACTCTACAGACCCTACCACATCACCTCTATTACCTTTTCACTGCTTATACCAAGTGTGAGCCACATCCTACAACTAGTAAGCAACCAACTCTAAACTCTCACTAGAAGTGACACCCATGATATCAATCACCTTCTGATTCATATCAAGAAACTCTTATGGATCCTTCTCAAACTTGGATCCCAAAAATAAAGGGGGATTTATTCGCGTAAAGTCCCAAATCCTAGCTGCAGTTGTATTAGCCACTAGATTGGCTAGGACAGCAGCCTGTTTATTATTTTGTGTAGCTAATGGATGATCTAAGTTAGTTAATACATCTCTGAACTCAAAGTGAGAGACATGCTCATTTAGGGGATCTTTCTGAACAAGTAGAGGTGTAGGATGGTTCTTATTCCTCCTTCAATTATTCTTTCTGAGTGGCATTTTCTGTAACTGAATAAAGGATGGATTAGAAAGAGAATTTAAATAGAGATCATGCTCACTTACACGACATGAATACTGAAAGACGGAAAAAAATTTCTAAAATATCTTGTAGCCTCTTATCCATAAGTGGGCACGCTTCACACCTATGCTTAATACTCTACTCAATAAGGCTTTTCAAACTCCCTAGGATACTATAAAACCTGAGGCAATGATACCAAGTTTTATTCCGACCTGAGGCTACTTTCTAGTCACGACAATGGTACAAACGATCATAAGTAACCAAAAGCTAACCCATGATTTGGTACCTGTTGTGAGCACTAAGTAAAACTGATATAAAAGACATATGTGGATAAATAACTAATAAAGCCATAAGGTTTTAAATACTGAAATACAACTGAATCATAAATTTGGACATTTAAAGACATTGAAAAAACTAATAAACAACTAATAAACTGACGAACTATATGAATGTCTGAAAAACCTCTAACTGACTGACTGTAGATTTGATGGGAAAAATCCTCAACTAACTCTACCTAACTATAATAGAGAAATACTAAAATAACTAAATGAAGATAAATTTGTCCTCGAAAGATAAGGACTCACTACTCCTGCTGCTGTAATGTTAAACTATCTAAGCGTGGTCAGAAAACTGAGCATCTAGACCTCTGATATAAGACATCATAGCGCAAAGAAATCATGCGGTTCGTACTTTGATATACTGGTGTATGAGATGAATCAAGCTAAAATGTATAGGTTCATGTGCAACAAATACTGACTGACTGAATAGCATGATATAATGACTGACTGAATAACATGAGATATCTGATACATAATATGTGTGAAAACTGTAAGATCTGAGAATGCATGACCAAGCATATAACATGATACTGAAATAGTCTACAAACTGAAATACTAAAATCTGATAACTAAATAACTGATAGTCTGTATGTTATAGTCAAGCAAACCTGAACTAAATTCCATACTGAACTGAGACTATGGGAGGTATTATCTAACTGACATACCCCAATCTGAGCTAAGTGGAGTCCAAACTATAGCCCCAGTTATAAGGGCATCAGACTGTACCACAGGTATCAACAATGGTTGTGTGGATCCACTGAGTCACCCTCATTTGGTAGGTTCTCTAATGAGATATGTATTACCCTCAACTGGAAGGTAAACACTTTATCAACCCTCAACTGGCAGGTTGACATCTCTAACCTTCAATGGCTACGTAGTTCTGTAACTAAGGGACTGCTACTAAAGGACACACCCTCTACTGGCAGGTAAACCCTTATCCCTAGGTTTGCTCGGTACTAAATCCTACTACTAACTAAACTGACACTAATTATTGGACTAAGCTAATTTTAACTGAGCAAAACAACTGATCATGGTAACTAATTGGATGAAAATACTCATGGTTTATTTGAAACCATTCTTAAAATACTAAAACTATGGAAAAATCTAAGTATCGGGTATTCATAACCCCCAACACTAAATGTAAATAACAAAAAAGGCATGTGAAAGCTTTGGGAAAAAAACCATAATGCGGAATCATTCTACAAAAACATTCTCTTGGGCATTTCATCAAACACATGGGGATTAAGGGTTTAACATAGGAATATTTTTAAACATGATGAGATAGCATGATTATATGACCAAAAACCATAATTTGAGGATTTATCCTGAATTGCATGAACATGAAATGGAAACTTCAACATCTAGAATGTATTATAATCCATTCCACTTGAAAACAATTATAATCTTAACTTAAAATTAAAATTATAAGTAATTCATGGAGATAATTCATTTAAAACATTGGTAACTAATAATTTAACATTTAAAATGGATTCTTAGACTCCATGGTGAAAGGAAATCATAGATGAACATCACACATACCTTAGACCTTAAATCTTGAAAGAAAAACACAAATGTTTAAGATTCCTTGAAGGTTCTTGGATTGGGAGCTTGATTTTCTTAGTTTTCTTAAAGAGAATGTAATTGAATTTGATGATATTAGGAGAGGGATAGGGTTTATTTGATAGAAAAATAGATAAGAATAGGCAAATAATGCCTAAATTACTGATATAAGTTCAGTTATGATGACTTGGATTGAGGGAAAAAGATGTTACTGCCCGTCAAATATTTAAATTCATAACTGGAACGCTAATTAGAAGAGCACCGCAATGCGTCAAGGACCCCTTCGCTATACCCACTGCGACGCACCACTATTGTAGTGAGGTTTTAGAATCAAAATCCAAACATTCCCTAATCCTCATCCAAAAAATCTAAAACTTCCCCGAGACATACTCTTTACACCCCTAAACATGAATTAACTCAAAAACTTATGTCTCAAAGTCGAGAAGGTCACTTTAAAAATCCTCAAAGTTAAGAGGACAAAAATAAGACTATGTCCTTAATACTTCGTTAAATTTTTAGGTTCTAAGCCTCTTATGCAAGCACTAAGAGCTGAACTGGGCTAAGAAAGTATGGGGTATTACATAGGTAAAGGATACCCCAACAAAAATTGTAAGGACGTCATATTTATTTCAACATAGATTGAAGAAGAAGGCAAGAAAAGGTATGTATAGCAAATTCATGGCTATGCTGAAGCAGTTGTCAATGAATGTGACTTTGGTTGAGGCATTAGGTTAGATGTCAAAATATTCTAAATTCGTAAAAGACCTTATGACAAAGAAAAGAATAGTTATCTATGAGCTCGTGGACAAACTGCATCATTATAGTGCCATTGTTACTCGATCATTAAAGTAGAAGAAACCTGGTCCAAGAGCATTCATTATCCCATGTATGATTAGAGCATTTATCTTTGATAAAATGCTTTATGATCTTGGGTAAAGTATCAAACTAATGCCATTAGTAATCTTTAAACAATTGGGGTTAGAGACTCCTAAACCAAAAGCTATCCATTTATTGATGGCAGACCGATCAGTAAAGAGATTGTGGGCATTCTCTATGATGTGCTTGTTAAAGAAGACAACTTTATATTCTTTATAAATTTTGTAATTCTAAATTGTGAAATGGAATTTGAAGTGCCCATAATCTTGGGCAAGCTATTTTTAGTAATCGGGAGAGTACTGGTTGATATGGAGCAAAACGAGTTGAAATTTAGGCTCAATAAGGAAGAAGTTAGTTGTAACATTTGCTAATCTACAAAGTGACTATAGGAGATAAGCGTAGTCTTGGTTATTAAGGTTATTGATGAATTTGATCAGTTGTACCAGTTGAAGAAAGGTTTGCGGTAGGACTTTAGTTGCAGTCTTAATGAACTTTGATAGTGAAGGAATTGATGAATATGATGAGACTGTATGTGCATTGATTGGAATAGTGCCATACTCATATGCTCCTAATAATCTGGATTTGGATTTTAAAAATCGACCAACACTACCTGCAAAGCCTTCTCTTAAAAAACCGTCGGTATGTGTTTTTGGGTAAAGGTAATACTTAGTCAGTGATCATTACAATAGATTTAATGGAGTATCAGGTTGATGCTCTTATTTTCATATTGAAGCAATATAAAAGGCCCATTAGTGAACGATTCTCGATATCATAGGCACTCAACCAGGGATCTGTACTCATAATATCCAGCTAGAAGAAGATTGCATCCACATTGTTGAGCATCAGTGCAGACTAAATCAACTAATGCAAGAAGTAGTGAAGAAAGAAATCATAAAGTGGTTAGATACAAAAATGTTTTACCCAATTTTTAATAGTAAATGGGTAAGCCCAGTTTAGTGTGCTCCCTAAAAAGAAGGCATGAAAGTTGTAGCCAATGAGAAGAATAAGATAACTCCACTCAAGCCGGTGACTAGGTGGAGGGTTTGTATGGATTACAGGAAGCTAAATTCATGGACTTTGAAGGATCCCCTACAAGGACCAAATGTTAGACAGGTTAGCATGAAAGGGTTTGTGTTGCTTTTTAGATAGATACTCAAGTTACAATCAAATATTAATTGCACCTAAAGATCAAGAGAAAATAGCATTCACTTGTCCATATGGCACCTTTGCTTTTAATAAAATATCGTTTGGGTTGTGGAATGCCCCTGACACTTTCCAAAGGTGCATGATGTCCATTTTCTCGGACATGGTGTAAGACACTCAAAAGTATTTATGGATAATTTCTCAGTGGTTAGTGATTCATTAGATAGTTGTTTGGTGAACTTAGGAAATGCATTACAACATTGTGAGGAGTTAAACATAGTCCTCAATTGGGAAAAGTACCACTTCATAGTGAAGAAGGGTGGGGCATAAAATCTCTGCCAAAGGAATTGGGGTGGACCGAGCTAAGATAGAAAGTATTGAAAAACTACCTCCTTCTATCTCAATGAAAAGAGTGCATAGTTTCCTAGCTATACTGGCTTCTACCAGAGGTTTATAAGAGATTTCTCAAAAAATACAAATCCACTTTGCAAGTTTAATAAGAAGAAAACAAAGTTTGTGCTTGATGGTGATTGTTTGAAGGCCTTCCAATGCCATAAGGAATAATTAGTTGTTTCATCCATCATTATTGGTCCAGATTAGTCCAAACCACTTAAAGTAATATGTGATACAAGTTAGGTTTCACTCAAGGTTTTTCTTGGGCAAAAGAAGGAGAAGCTTTTTCATCCCATTTATTGCGCCAGTAAAGCTTTAAATGGAGCACAAGAGAATTACACTATTATGGAGAAGGAGCTTCTTGCTGTAGTTTATGAGTTTGAGAAATTTTAGGCATAATTATTAGGAACCAAAGTGGTAGTGCATACTAACCAAGTAGTGCGAAGATACTTAATGGCAAAGAAAAATAACAAATCGAGGCTTATAAGATGGGTGTTGCTGCTTTAGGAGTTTGATTTTGAAGTCAAAGACAAGAAAGGATGTGAAAATTAAGTAGCGGACCATCTGTCTCGGTTATAGAATAAAGGGAAGAGCTTTAAAGAGTGGAAATTAATGATTTTTTTCGGATGAGCAGGTTCTTGCGCTACTCTTGATTGGGTACCGTGGTATGAAAATTTTGCAAATTATGTTGTCAGTGGCATCATTCTAGATAACCTCAACTTTCATCAAAAGAATAAGTTTCTACAAGAGGTAAGAAGGTATTTTTGGGATGAACTTTATTTATTTAGACATTGTGATAGTAACATTATTAGGAGATGCTTAGCGAAGGTAGAGATGTTGGGTATCTTTGGGGCATGTCATTCTCCCCCAGTTGGGGGCATCATACAGGTAATTAGACTGCTAGAAACATCTTGCAAAGTGGTTATTACTCTCCCACAATTCACAAAGATGCTTATGAATTTTTGAGGGTTTATGATCAATGTCAGCAATTAGGGTCCATCTCTAGATACCATGAGTTGCCAATAACTAAGATGTTGGAGGTAGAACTATTTGATGTATAGGGCATAGATTTCATGGGGACCTTTATGAGCTCTTATGGTCTCAAGTACATCTTGGTTGCTGTGGACTACGTGTCTAAGTGGGCAGAAGCTGTGGCTATAGCAGACAATGAAGGCAAAAGAGTTGTTGCATTCTTGAGAAAGAATATTTTCTCTTGCCTTGGTGTTCCAGGAACTATTATAAGTGATGGATGGTCACATTTTTTCAATAAGATGTTTTGGGTTGCTTTGGCTAAGTATGGGATGAAATAACACTAGGTAGCTATACCTTATCACCCACAAACTAGTGGACAAACGGAAGTTTCAAATAGGGATATCAAGTCTATCCTAGCCAAGACCATTAAAGAAAATAGAAGTGATTGGTTGAGAAAACTTAATGATACTCTTTGAGAATATCAAACTACTTTTAAGACACCTATTGGAATGTTTCCATACTAACTAGTATTTGATAAGGCTTGTCACTTACCAGTAGAGCTAGAACACAAGGCATTGTGGACACTTAAAAAGTTGAGCTTGAGTTGAAAAGAAGTAGTAGATATGAGGCTAGATCAACTTAATGATATGGATGAGTTTCTCCTCCAATCTTATGAATAGGTTGAACTTTAAAAGAAAAGGATGAAGTGGTACCATGATCAGAGAATTGAAATAAAAGAGTTTTAAATAGGTGATTGGGTGTTGTTATTCAATTCAAGACTTAAGATTTTTCATGGGAAGCTGAAGTCGAAGTGGTCGGGACCATTCAAAATAACTCAATTCTTTCCATTTGGTGTAATTGAATTGGAAAACAAAGATGGAAATGTGTTTAAAGTGAACAAACAAAGGAATAAAAGATACATTGGTCCAATGGATGAGGAAAAAGTTGTCTATGGTGCATCTTGATGAAGCCTGAGATATCCAGATAATTGAGTTGGGATGCGATGTTAAATCAGGCGCAAATGGAAGGCAACCCACAATGTGTTGTAAAGTTATGTAGGTAGTTGTTTTTGATTGATTTATGGGATTAATTTGTGTGTTGATCTACAGGAGTTGAAATTGCAAAAAAATATGAGTAGGAGTTTTCTAGATAAGCAGGGACAGAACACCAGATGGGCTGTTAGCCTAGGATGGACCGTCACTACGTATATCGTAAGTGGCTAAATTAACTATATACATTGGATAAGGTATCATGGCCAGGCTGATAGACCATAGCGTAGCAACAAACCATTGCTATAACCGATGATCTTTGGCAGATCAGCTTCAATTTTGGTAAGTCATGACGATCACCATAATGGGCTGTCAACTTAGATATTCACCATCAATGTGGCTGTCAACTTTTAGCAACTTAATTATTGGGAGGGTTGGCCCAAGTCCAAGTTCTGATTCTCTCATGTATAAATTAGTCCCATGACCCAACCCAATTAGAGTGGTTACATGTGAATGCATGTTTTCCCGACTTTAACTTCTAAAAATGATTAAAATCTCCCACATTCAATCATCTTAAACCACATTCATTCCCCCATAAATACTTTAGGTTCTTTCTTCTCTTATTTAAGCCCTACAACACATCCCATTGTTCTATCATTCACTTTACTCAAGGTCTCTTCACTGAAAAAGAAATTCTCGTATTTCATTAGTTAAGTTTTCAAAATTCAAGTGATTGTGAAGTTGCATTGTGATCCCAGGTATGTTTCTAAAACTTTGATTCTTCGTAAAGGTAACTTTTACTAGCTGAAATGAGTGTTATGGTGCTTAAAGTTGTTTTCATGTGTAAAGAAAAATGAATGTTTTCTTTTTAATAGTGGAGCTTATATGAGGTAAAGTCTGAGTAACCCTGTTAGAGCATGTGTGTTGATGAAATTTTGAGTAAATTGAGATTTCTATCTAGTTAAAAATATAGGCATACCAAGTATTTGATAAAATTCCCTAAAGAAAGAAAATTTAACTGGGCTTTTGATGGACATATTGATGGAACGTCCTCGTACAATGGACTGTCGTTGCAGCCATAAGTAAAGAATTCAATATTGATTATTTTTGGATACTAGCAACGGTCAAAGAGACAGACCGTCAGACCAGTGATATACCATCAGCCTCACCATTGTAAAGTCATCAAAACACTGTCTAAGGAGCAATGAATTGATCGATGGCCCATTACAAGAGCGATGGATCCTCAACTTATCCATCTACCTTAAACAGAATTCAATCATTTTCCAAGATGATCATATTAAAATATATGTGTGGTATCTTTCTTTTAACTCAAGTAACATGACTCAAAGCTACCATCAAGGAGGGGAGGTGGCCGATCTCGGCCAACTCGTGAAGTAACCACATCAAGAACTAGAAATGAACTAAAAAGGGATACTGAATCCCAATCCTACAACACTCATCAAAGAAAGAAAAAAAATCAACCACCCTTCTAGTCTGATGGGGAGAGTGGGTCATTAAGTATGGGGGCTAGTAGTAAAGTAGCAGTGAAAATTATGGCAGCTCAAGTTTGAGCCCTTATACTGAAGGGGACAAAGAAGTCACCACTGATCCCGCAGAAATAGGAGAAGGGTAATATAATTAAAAGAAAATACCCAAAGGTTCAAGAATTAATAAGATGGAAAGTTGAGAGAGCGAAGAATCTTTTTAATGATGGGCTTCAACCAATATAAATTAGGAGTATGAAGCGGCCCAATGCAGAAGAATATCAGATTTTCAAAACTAACCTTAGTGAATATTCGGACCTAGAAAGGAGGTTCAATAAATATGAGCTAGCATGGCTGAGTAAGCCTCCCGGATCATACTACCCAGACATTGTGCATGACTTTTTTGCTAATTACTTAACAATATTAGAGAAGGATTGCCCAAAAAGAACCAGAGTGATAGACATAAGAAACAGAACAAGAGTTTCGATTAGGGATATAATAGTTGATATCTTTGATCATACCATAAACCAAATCTTATTTGGTCAGCAGTACACCATTTTAATCATGTATTCAGAACAAAGAGTGGATTGCAAAATTGTCCCTAAGTTTTAGGGAAAAATTTTTTTGGTCCATAGTCAGGCTAAGACTTATGCCAACAGGAAAAGATGTTAATCTTTGACCGTCAGAGGGTGGTACTAGTGGAAAGTCTAATATAAAGGGCAAAAATTAACTTCAAGAAGATAATTTGTTATGAGATATTTGTGCGGGGTTATAAGACATCTAGCCCATTACCATTCCCAAGCTTAATTATAGAGCTTTGCAGGCATGCAAATGTACCAAATATCTGAGGAGCAGATACTGAGATTTGGGCTACCAGAAGGCAAGATACTAAAAGAACAAAGGATGACACAAAATTTAAAATAAGAGTTCATAAACCTCTGGCATTAGATACACAGACAAAATATACACCAGTGGCATCAAATGCACCTTCGAGTATGCCAATTTGATCCATAGGGCACTTCTACAGTTTCTAGGTCTGTAGCTATACCTCCCATGTCAAACACAACATACATCGCTTCAATTCCATCTAGATACTAGAGTATAGGTTAACCCAGGAGAACTTTGCAAAAATTGTCAAAGCTCAAAAAGAGTTTGGGTGGCAATTGAATGTATGAGCCAAAAATTATATACCATTTATGGACAGAGTGGTAGCTAAGGCTTTGAAGCCTTATGAGAATCTACGTACAAGGATGTATGATATGGAAGAATATATGAATGATAGTGAAACACCATGGGTTTTTATCCTTAGAAATTTCTTAAGTTTTTAGCTCTCTAGATATCATATGACATGGGTTACTAGTCATATGATGTGGTACAATTTGGTAGGGCATGGTCATATATTAACCAATGTGGGTTTGGTTGGTTTCTATCTAAGGTATAAATGGATCATACTAGTCATATGTTAGGGTACTAGTAGTATGATGTTAATCGTATTTTTCCCTATGTTTAACCTAGAGGATTTTATTTTGCCTAAGGTATGGATTAAGGGTACTGGTCATATGATAGGGTATGGATCAGCTATGGTGGTCGTATGTTGGACAGTATTGGGGTCCAAGGGGAGGCATAGGGTATGAGATAAGGATACCACTCGTATAATAGGGTATGGTTTGGAGAGGTGGTCATACCTTCTGCAGGAGTTTTATATAGTTTAAGTTGGGAGTAATCTGGACATTTCCTCTCCTTAAACCCCTAAGGCCCCATGACTTATTATACTCTTGGGACATTATTTACCCTATTATTCTAGTCTTAAATACTTATAAACTCTCTCAAATTCTCTTAAGGCTCATAGGTCATGGAAGGCTAGGGTTTCTTTAATAAGGTCAATTTGAGGCCTACAAGGGTGGTTTCTGTTCGTCATCTTTGTAATATAAGGCATACTATTCCTCCCTCATGGTTAATTCAAACAAACGGCATGTATTATGTATGGTTTTTATGGCATAATTGTGGTATGATTTTTGGTTTTGAATATATATTTGGGGTTTTGGTTATAAATAGTTTGTTTATGATTTTCCTATGTTTTAATTATGATTTTCATAATTTAATGGTTGTTTGAACATGTGGTTGCATGGGAATGATTAGTTGGTACTTGGTTTTGGTTTTGAAAATTATATGCCCTCAACATGTTTAATAAAATGCCTATGAGAATGTTTTTACTATATTGTTGAACTTTCATTGAAAACTTTGCATGGTATAAAGTGGTAATGGAACCCTAACTGGTTTGGATGGTCTTTAATGGTTAAATGGTAAGGTCTTGGTAGACATGGTTATGGATTAATTGAATACACTTTTGGGGTACATGGAAATCCACCAAGAAAACTTAATAATGGTCATCTTTTGGGGTACATGGGAATTCCTTCTTTAAATAGGATGGCTAAGGACATTGCTTGCAAGCTATGGTCGGTATACGATACCACTACTTATAGACTTGGTTAATAATAAGTGGAATAGGTTGTTTGATTGTGTGCTAATGGTTTTAATTGGGAAATAACGGTGGGGTGTAATAGCTAACCGTAAAGGTATGAGTCCAATGGACGGACACTGGAAACACATGTTTGCCGGCATGAGGATTGGTCATGACAACCACATATATATTACTTATGGGGTACACGGGAATCCCCTAAGTAACACTTGTATATATGTATCATAAAGAGCAAAGGGTACACGGGAATCCCCTACTCCTATTATATCTCTGGTTCGTGCGGCTACATACATCGGGGCCCATTCAAGGGGTAACATTGGACCCATATATCATGTGGGTAGTTCTAGGAAAATTAAGTTACACATACCTAGGTTATTAGTTTTAAGGCATGCTAAACCCGATCCCTTATCCCATTATAAATATATATATATGTATTATTGTGTAAGCGTATGGTTATTTACTTGGTTTTAAAGGTTGGAATTGTTTTATCCTCATCCTAAGTGCATGCTATCATTTACACTCTAACCCATCTTTGGGAGTTGTATCCCTACGCGATGCAGGAATCGGCCATTCTACTCCTCCTGCTTAGTGATCAAATTCAGGATCAGCCTGTGTTGGATTGAAATAGTGAGCTTCCATATTCCTGAAGGCTCCATTTAATGTCATAGATGTTTTTACATACTTTAGTAATTTTATAGACTATGGTTTTGTCTATGTTTGGGGCATGTCCCAATAGGATATTGTTTTACTTTTGGTTAGAGGCTTTATGGGACTAGTATGGGTGGTATGGGAGGTGTCGGTAGTTATAACACCCTAATTTTCTAGAACCGAAATGCCACACAGTGCTCATGACCCCAAGGGACCACAAGATAACCCTCTACTAATATTTGCACCTGAATAGTGCATAATATAGGTAATTAATATGGAAAACTGGCAGAATCTTTCCATAAGGTTCAAAACATCCAAAATAATCAATACCAAAAAACTGAAACTAACACATCTATCTAAAAAGCCTCTACTGTCTAAACTGTGGAGCTGATGGGACATATCCCCAACTAACTCCGTCTACTAAAAGAAATAAATTGAGTCTAATGCCATAATAAAATAAGGATCATCCTTAAATGAAGAGGATTCACTGCTACGTCTACTGCTACTGACTGAGTTTGGACTATAAAGGGTGCTCTGGATCTCGTGCCTCTAAACCTATGGAGTAGAGTAAAACACCATAGCGCAAATGCGTCAGTACATGGGAATATATTAAGTATGCAAGATGAGGTAAGGCTAAATACAAAGGCTTATGCATGAACAATTACTTAACTAAGTAACATAAGAGTACTGAATGAGGACATATGCATAAATGCACAAACCATAACTGAAATCATTGTGACTCTGAATACTGAGACTCAGATACTAATTTACTGATGTCTGAACCTCACTACTAATACTGAGATACTAAATAACAGAACCTTCTGATATTGATAACTGAGTACTGAAGTTGAGATCAGTCCTATCTAGCGAGTGATCTCTAAATCTGATGATACTGAAGCTGACTAACTGATTCTACTCATATCAGTGACTGAATTCTGAGCATGCTACTATCGACTAACTAAATCTGAGATCAAACCTCTCTAATGGATGATCTCTGAATCTACTACCAATGACAATGAATGAGTATATCTGAGATTAGACCTATCTAGCAGAAGATCTTTGAATCTGATAATGAGATAAATTAGCTGATTCTGAGATCAGGCCTATCTAACGAGTGATCTATGGATCTGATCATGAGAATAATTAACTGAATCTAAGATCAGTCCTATCTAACAGGTGATATCTGATATATTAGTGCTGATACTGATTAACTTTATGTGAGACCAGGCCTATCTAGCGGGTGGTCTATGAATCTATGGAACTATCTAAGTTCCTCACTGAGATGGGTAACTGTATCTGACAGTCCTGATTTTTGAGTTCTACTCTGAAGACTACTACTGAACTACAACTGTAGGAGTTCTCACTTAATTGATATGCCCCGAATCTAATCTAGCAGGGTCCAACCTGTAGCCCCAGCTGGAAAAGTGTCAATACCGTGCCACGGTCAAAGACCTCTGCTATGGTCAAGCCTCTCTAATGGGTGACCCTGAACAGGAAGTCAAGCCTAAGGTAGTATGATAGTCAAGACTTAATCTAACGGGTAACTCCTGGTCCTACACTGGCTACGCAGTTCTGGAGTTCAAGGACTGTTACTAACGACTCTTCCTCTCTAACGGGGAGTTGTCATCCCTGCACTCGCTCGGTGCTAGTTACTACTCCCAACTGAAGGACTCAAACTGATTCTTAACTGAGCTTAGATTGAGCTGAATCTGTTACTAATCATACTAATTAACTGAGTTAAGTTGAGTTTACTTGGTTCCATTATCTGACAGAATACTACTGAATCTCATTATTTGACTAAATGATACTGAGTTCTGAATTGATTACTTGAATGTTACTAAGGTCTGAGCTAAACACTTAAATTCTACTAAGATATGAGCTGAGTACTAAACGGAAGTTGGAATACTAATGATGCTTAGATTACTGAGATTTGTTAAGTTCTGTAACTGTCTGAGAGTACTGAGTTCTATAACTCACTGAGTTCTAAGAATCGTGGCTTGATTGAGATTATCGTGAAAACTGACACTGGCTCTAAACTTATAGCTAATTTGTCGGGTATAAATACCCCATGGACTCGATAACATAAAATTAAAACATAAACATTGTTGAATAATCATGACCATGGACATATATTCACCATTACAATCATTAAAGCATCTCTTCAAGCATTTGGAACTCATAAACATGTGATAGTATAAGGAGACATGTTATTGGCTCATGCTTCATTCAATAAGGTCTTGCAACAAACATTTAACATGCATTAAAGAGAATATAATTGGTGGATTTTATGCTAACATGTCATAATTCATTCATTAAGGCTTTTCAACAACCACCTGGCATGCATGAGCTTGCACATAATTTGGTATCTCCAGTCAACATGCTATAGTGGCTCTAATTCCTTCACATAAGCATCTTATCAAACATATGGGGAGCATGCTTGGTTATTCAACAATTTATACACTCAATTGACATAAACACATTACTTAACATGCAATTTGAAGAGGGTTTATCATGAACATCATACAATCCATCACATATTAGAATTAACTCTTGACGTTTTATAAACAAAACATGAACTTAACTCAATAATAGCATGAACTTCAATTTCAATTCACATGAATTATGAAAACTCATAAATATAAGATCTTTGAATTTAGAAAAAGGATTCTTGAACTTCTTGGGTGGAAGGGACCTAAGAATCAACATTTGCATACCTTAGTTTCTTGATTCTTGAAAAGTTAACGAAGGAATCTTGATGATTGGGGTCTTGATTTAGGAACCCTACCTTTTGTTCTTGAACAATTTTGAGAGGAAAACTAGTATTTTTGGGTTAAATGAGGCCAAATCCTATGTTAAGGAGTATAAATGACCATTTTTACCCTTGTAACTAAACTAAAAAATTCTGATTTTACATACTGCGCGACGCGCCATAATCGCACCAGATTACTCAAAATTGGACAATTGAGAAACTGCTTGATGGAGCAACGTGGTGGAAATTGTGTTGCCACCTTGGTTGTGAACTATAAATACACCTGATACGGTGGAATTGTGGAGGATCAATGGATTTTGATGATTGTCATTTTAGCTGGCTCTGCAACGCGTTGAAGTACCATGTGGTACACTGTCTCACTAAAATGGTTCTAACTCTTTGCCCGAGTGTTGGATTTGGGAGAATTTGGTATCGATGGAAAACTTATTCAATTCTCCACATGACACAAAGTCAATATTATGGAAATTCTACATGATTTAAAATAGTTATTACTTAGGAAGTCATCCCTTACTCTTCTTAAGGATGAAACTCAACTTAAAGAAAGTTTGGGATATTACAATATCTCCCCCTTAGGAAACATTCGTCCTCGAATGTCTCTTGTTAGGCTAAGAATACTGATTGACTGATCTTACTTAAGGAACGTGAACATCTAAAACTTGACTATGTGATATGGAACTACTGATATACTAAGTTCTTATACTGGACATGCATGTCTGATGCATGGAATACATAACTGAAGCTACTCATAATCTAAATTCTCATAATGGACATGCATGTTTGATGCATGGATTCGTGACTGAGCTTCTCTCGTGAATGCATGATTGTATACACTAAAGAACTAAACTCTTTCTATTAAACATGCATATCTAATGCATTAATATATCTGATTCTTGAATGCATGACTGAGTATGCAATGATAACTGGTGCTAACTTTGTAAAGAGAATCTAAACCTACAACTGAATAAGTCTAAGCACATGAAAGCATCAAGATATTATGGGGTATCTCCCCCTTGGGACTCTATGTCCCTCTAAGAACACTCTGCTAAAATACTGGGACAGTGCACGGGGCACCTACAAACTGAGTCATGCTTGATCATTTAAGATCTTGAAACTAAAGCATAATACATGAACTAAGTTATACTCATAACTACTAGGATACTCTATCTTGGAATAGTTATATTATGGGAATTTTTTATAGCATGATCAGGTGAAGAAATGAAATAACAAACTATGCAAATCTAACTATTCGACTACTAAACTGACTTACCGGCTCTACTAACTAACTCATGTTGAAAATTTAAGCTCAAAATGGAAGCGAAGGATTTAAGTATGCATATCAGATGAAGGACTTAGAACATACCCGAATCTATATTAGGGAACCTTTCCTGATCATGGTGAGTCTGAAGTGCATAGAGTCTATTCTGACGCTGACCACTATTGGCACCAGAAGTGGCACCCTGCTGATGAAGTTCTCTACCTCTCTGAGCTAGCACCCTATATTCTCATATTCTGTGGCCTGGCTTACCACACCCAAAACATACATCGTTGTTATCTCTGCACACACCTAGGTGTTTTTTGCCACACTCTCTACAAAGCAGATATGTACGAACACCACTAGTACTACTTTGGGATTTGGAGCCTGGAGCTCCATCAAGACTACCATCCCTAATATTTGGTATGGGTACACTAGCTGAGGATGGAGCTGGGACTAAAAACTTCTGACTATGCTGAGAATGGTTAACACCTTGTGACCCTGCCTGAGAGAAATTATGACTACCTACTTTGGCTCTCTTACTCACTCTTTCTCTTTCTTTTGTCTTATCTTCCTCAATTTGTTGTGCATACATCATCAGTATAGCAAGGTCCATATCTCTATTGAGCATAGCAGTCCTACACTCTTTCAATACCAACCTAGACACACCAGTCACAAACTTACTCATACTTGCTCTAAAGTCAGCTATCAAGTCGGGAGCATACTTAGCTAACTAGTTAAACTTAAGATAATAATCATTTACTATCATAGAGACTTACCTTAGGTTCATAACTCTTCTACCTTATCTTTACTCATTTCTAGGTAGAAAAATTTATCTAGAAAGGCATCTTGAAACTCCTGCCAAGTCATGGGAGTTATACCCTCCCCTCTACTCTTCTTCCACACTCCAACCCAATCATGAGCAATATCTTTCAAACTGATGATGTTAATTCTACACTCTCTTCCTTAGACACATGCATAATCTGAGTGATCTTCTTACCTCTTCTAGATAAAGTTATGGGTCATCACCTACTACTGACCCAAAGAATTTTGGTGGGTTCATTTTCATGAAATCTCTGATTCTGGCTGTGGATGAACCCTAATCTTACTGAGGTGTGACTGCAGCCTGACGGTTGCCTTGAAAACTAGTGGTCACAGCTTGGGCTAGTGCCTAAAAAGTTGCTCGAAACTCTACATGTGACACATTCTCATTCTCAGGATCTACTGGCTGAGGTAGCTAGTTATCATCCCTACGAGCATTAGCTTTTCTAGGAGGCATACTCTATAAATGAAAAGGAAAATGCATCAGACTTAGAATCAACTAAAACTTATGCATACTCACACGACATGAACACTGAAAGAAGGGAAACTGTTCCTAAAAACATCTTATAGCCTTCGATACATAAGTAAGGCATGCAACACACCCATGCATAAGACTCTACTAAATGTGGCTTTTCAGACATTCTAGGACACTATTGAACCTTAGGCTCTGATACCAAGTTTGTAACACTCCGATTTTTGGAAATCAGAATACCACACGGTGCTCATGACCCCGAGGGACCACAAGCTGACCCTCTATTGATATATGTACCTGAATAGTGTATAATATAGGTAATTAATATGGAAAACTAGAGAAAACTTGCCATAAGGTTCAAAATATCTAAAATAATCAATACCAAAAAACTGAATACTAATATATCTGTTCGAAAAGCCTCTACTGTCTAAATTGTGGAGCTAATGGGACATGTCCCCAACTAACTTTGTCTACTAGAAAAATAAACTGAGTCTAGTGCCATAATAAAGTAAGGATCATCCTCGAATGAAGAGGACTCACTGCTACGTCTACTACTGCTGACTGAGTCTGGACTACTAAGGGTGCTCTAGATCTCGTGCCTTTAAACCTATGGTGTAAAGTAAAACACCATAGCACAAATGCGTCAGTACGTTAGAATGTACTGAGTATGCAAGATAAGGTAAGTCTAAATACAAGGGCTTATGCATGAACAATTACTTAACTAAGTAACATAATAGTACTGAAAGAGTACATATGCATGAACGCACAAACCATAACTGAAATCGTCGTGACTCTGAATACTGAGACTCAGATACTACTTTAATAACATCTAAAATCACTACTAATACTGAGATACTGAATAACTAAATCTTTTGATACTGATAACTGAGTACCGAAGTTGAGATCAGTCCTATCTAGCGAGTGATCTCTGAATCTGATAATGCTGAAGCTGACTAACTGATTTTACTCATATCAGTGACGGAATTCTGAGCATGCTACTATCGACTAACTAAATCTGAGATCAAACCTCTCTAATGGATGATCTCTGAATCTACTACCAATGACAAGGAATGAGTATATCTAAGATCAGACCTATCTAGCAGAAAATCTTTGAATTTGATAATGAGATAAATTAGTTGATTCTAAGATCAGGCATATCTAATAGGTGATCTATGGATCTAATAATGAGAATAATTAACTGAATCTAAGATCAGGCCTATCTAATGGGTGATCTATGGATATATTAGTACTGATACTGATTAAATTTATATGAGACCAGGCCTATCTAGTGGGTTGTCTATAAATCTATGGAACTATCTAAGTTCCTCACTAAGATAGTTGATTGTATCTGACAGTACCGATTTCTGAGTTCTACTCTAAATACTGCTACTGAACTGCAACTGTAGGAGTTCTCACTTAACCGATATGCCCCAAATCTGGTTTAGTGGGGTCCAATTACAATTGGAACGGTGTCCATACCGTGTCACGGGTAAAGACCTCTTCTATGGTCAAGCCTGTCTAACAAGTTACCCTGAACAGGAAGTCAAGCCTAAGGCAGTATGATAGTCAAGCCTTAATCTAACGAGTGAATCCTGGTCCTACGTTGGCTACAGCAGTTTTAGAGTTCAGGGACTATTACTAATAACTCTACCTCTCTAACGGGGAGTCGTCATCCCTTTACTTGCTCGGTGCTAATTACTACTCCCAACTAAAGTACTTTGAACTGATTCTTAACTGAACTTAAACTGAGCTAAATCTGTTATTGATCATACTTATTAACTGAGTTAAGTTAAGTTTACTTGGTTCTGTTATCTGATGAAGTACTATTGAATCTCATTATCTAATTGAATGATGCTGAGTTCTGAATTGATTACTTGAATGTTACTGAGGTCTGAACTGAACACTTGAATACTACTAAGATCTGAGTTGAGTACTAAACTAAAGATGGAATGCTTATGATACTTAGATTATTGAGATTTCTTAAGTTATGTAACTTTCTGAGAGTATTGAGTTTTATAACTCACTGAGTTCTAAGAATCGTGGCTTGATTGAGATTATCGTGAAAATAGACACTGGCTCTAGACTTGCAGCTAATTTATTGGGTATAAATACCCCTAAGACGCGATAACATAAAAGTAAAACATAAACATTCTTGAATAATCATGATCATGGACATTCATTCATCATTACAATCATTAAATCATCTCTTCAAGCACTTGGAACTTATAAACATGTGATAGTATAGGAAGATATGCTATTGGCTCATGCTTTATTCAACAAGGTCTTGCAATAAATATTTAACATGCATTGAAGAGCATATAAAATTGATGAATTTCATGCTAACATGTTATAATTCATTCATTAAGGCTTTTCAACAACCACCTGGCATGCATGATCTTGTACATAATTGGGGATCTCTAGTCAACATATTATAATGGCTCTAATTCCTTCACATAAGCATCTTATCAAACATATGGGGAGCATGCTTGGTTATTCAACAATTTATTCATTCAATTGACATAAACACATCACTTAACATGCAACTTGAAGAGGGTTTATCATGAACATCATACAATCCATCACATACTAGAATCAACTCTTGAGGTTTTATAAACAAAACATGAATTTAACTTAATAATAACATAAACTTCAATTTCAATTCACATGAATCATGAAAAGTCATAAATATAAGATCTTTGAATTTAGAAAAAGTATTCTTGAACTTCTTGGGTAGAAGGGACCCAAGAATCAACATCTCCATACCTTAGTTTCTTTATTCTTGAAAAGTCAAAGAAGGAATATTGATGATTGGGGTCTTGATTTAGGAACCCTAGCTCTTATTCTTGAACAATTTTGAGAGAAAACTAGTATTTTTGGGTTAAATAAGGCCAAATCCCATGTTAATAAGTATATATATAGGGGTATCAAAATGACCATTTTTCCCTTGGAATTAAACTAAAAAATCTGGATTTTACATGTTGGTGTGACATGCCATAATCGCGCCAGCTTACTGGAAATTGGACAATTGAGAAACTGCTTGATGGAGCGATGCGGTGAAAATCGTGTTGCCACCTTGGTTGCAAACTAGAAATACACCGTGATGTGGTGGAATCATGGAGGCTCACTGGATTTTGATTATTTCTATTTTGGTTGGCTCCGCGATGTGCTGAATTACCAGGTGGTACACTACCTCACTAAAATGGCTCTAACTCATTGCCCGAGTGTCACATTTGGGTGAATTTGGTATCGATGGAAAGCTTATTTAATTCTCCACACAACAAAAAGTTAATATTATGGAAATTCTATACGGTTTAAAATATTTTTTACTTAGGAAATCATCCCTTACTCTTCTTAAGGATGAAACTCGACTTAAAGAAAATTCGGGGTGTTACAGCAGTGGTGTCAACCTTGGCATTGGTATTGGTATTGGGGGCTGATACTTTATAACTTTATTTGATTTATGATTGCTCTATTTTGTTTTGGATCATATATATTTAAACACATTAGGTTATTATCTTAGTTTGGTTATTTATTGGACGGATTGACTTGGTTGGGTTTGTTTAGGGAATAGACCTATCCTAAAGTCAGTATATGTACAAATACATTATCTTGTTATATGTTTGGAATTTATTTGACTCAGGGTTGGGTATCGGGGGTGGTCCTCGGTCCAGGTTGGACTTGGGATGCCCATCTCGATAAGGCCCCAATTCAAATTATACCAGATAGGCTAAGAGAATTATCCATTCCAAACCCAACCAGATTCACTATCAAGTTGAAGCAAGCACAGGCTAACATTGCAGAGTTGATAAGGCAACTCGTCCCAAATATGTTTGACCCAAATTTTATGAAAAGTGATAGGGTGGAAGATCATGTTGATCTCATGGGTAGGCCATAAAGGATAAAGGATAAGAGGAAGATGAAAGTCACGAGAAGAGGTCTGCTAAAAAGAAAAGACACTGAGATAATATATTAAAGGAGAGACAATTGAGGAAATTAATAAAGAGATCGAAAAGAGATAAAAAAAAATAGAGTAGGAAGTGGGCTAAAGAAGAAGCTGCAGGCATTTCCACCAATTCAGCACAAGGAAGTGGTCAAAGGTCAGCCCCACTACCTATTCCTACCCCAGTTACTGAAGGAGGGGCTAATTTGAGTACCCCGATCACTATCACTACTACTGAGACTGAGGCCAAGGAGGCCTCTTATGACTTAACAAACTCATAATCCTAAGGTCTATTCAAGTATTCTACTCCTTATACTTTATTTATGGTACATTAAGGAAAACACATTTATTTTAGTGAGGGAGGGGTATTTGTGTGAAATTTATCACCATGAGGGTTTTTGTTGCTTGTGTTTTTTCCCCTCATACTTTATCTTGGAGAACCAACATATTTAGAATTTTTAATTTATTTTGGTATTTTTAATATCCCTATATGATTATAAATCTGTACTATGTTATTTCATTATGATGTTTGAGTGTTGTTTCCTTAGGTATATACCATGTGTGTCAAAGAAAAAAGATTGAATGAAAAGTTGTTGAACTATGGAATGTTGGATTTTTGAAAACAAGGATTACCTTCAAAAAATTTCCAATGTACATGCCTTGTGATGATTGACCATTGTGAAGTTATGCTTGATATTAGAATATTTGGGTTGAGCAAAGATGTTTATGTTAGTACAAGTATGAAAGTCAGTGGCATAAGTATTTGTTCACTACTAGTGTGTGTGAGGTTTTACTGCATTTCTTACTCTGTGTATATAGATAGAACTTCCCTGGCTAAGTTTTGTGAAGTGATAGTTGATTAAATGGGATTGGATCATAGGTCATCTTTCAATTATGTCCACTCAGCCTTAAATGCCTAACATAAAATGTAGCTATGTAGTTTCCTTTGAGTCCCTTTTGTGAGCCTGTAGACTTTTTATTTGCACCTAGAATTTACCTACCTTATTTGTTAAAGCCCTATTTTGTCCTTAGTCCCACCTTGGACATTCTGCAACTCAACTTGGGGAAATTACCTAGGTTGAGGGTGGCTACTATAGGGAGTTAATAATTGAAGGATAGTTTAAAAAGAGTTTTGGATAGTAAGAGTTTGTCTCATTTGGCCCTGGTCCCGTGGTATATTGCGTACCTCCACTTATAACATCGACATAAGTTGAGTCAATTTACACATCACAATAAAAGCATTAGTCTTTACTGCATTACAAATAATAAATGAAATATTTTTCACAACAAACCTTTTGTTAATACCAAAAACTTATGATTAATAGTCTATTAATACTCATACAACTTAGTTAACACCTTATTCCTTGTAGGATTTAACCCCAAATTTAGTTGGATTATATATTTGATAATGATTTCTTATGCTCTTTTAGGAGAGTTGTAATTTATGTGTATCATATGTCTCTTTATAATTCTACCTCTATAGCAGATTCTTTAGTGTTGGATCGGGTGTACCGATCTTGTATAGTTACCTTTACAGGCCTTGAGACGGGTTGATTGATTATCCTAGATATGATTTATTTTGATGTTAGCTTTGGTATGGATTGGTTAGCTTCCTATCATGCTATTTTAGATGTTTAAGCCAAGATCGTGATCTTAACTGTGCTAGTTTTGCCAAGTTTAACTTGGAAGGGTACGTTTATTTTGAGTCCAAACGGTGTTATATCCTTTCAATGTGCTCGTCATATGGTAAAAAGAGCGAGCTTGTCTTATTTGTCTTATGTTTGTCATATTAGTATTGGCTCACCGGCTCCTATGGATTTAGTTAGGGTTATTCCCACGTTCAAGGATGTGTTTTCGATGAATTTGCCTAATAAGCCTCCAGATCATAATATTTATTTTTCTATTGGTGTGGAGCTGGGCACTAAGACCATCTCTGTTCCTCCCTATAGGATGACCCCGACTGAGTTAAAAGTATTAAAGAAGCGGTTGTAGGATTTGTGGGGTATGGGATTCATTAAACATAGTTTATCTCTTTGGGGTGTTCCTATCTTGTTCATTAAGAAAAATAGTGGTTCAGTATGTATGTGTATTGATTATAGGCATTTGAACAAAGTGACAGTTAAGAACAAGTAACTCTTCCTCATATTAATGACATATTTGATTAGCTTCAGGGTGCTTTCGTGTGTACTAAGATTGATTAGATATTTGGGTATCATCATTTGAAGATTAGAGCTTCGGATGTTTCAAAAATGGTTTTTCAGACACGATATGATTGTTATAAATTTTAGTTTATATCTTTCGGGTTGACCAATGCCTCGCCAGTATTCATGGGGTTAATAAACTGGATATTTCAATCGTATCTTGACTTCTTTATGATGGTATTTATAGATGACATCTTGATTTATTTTAAGGACAAGGTTGATTATGTGAGACACTTAAGGACTTTACTTCAGAGCTTGCGTGATGAGAAATTGTATGCCAAGTTCTCCGATTATGAGTTTTTGTTGGATTTTATCACTGATTTAGGCCATGTGGTGACCAAGGATAGCATTATGGTTGATCTGACCAAGATAGTGGTGATTCGTGATTGGGATTGACCTACTTCTCCTATCGAGATTGAGAGTTTCATTCATTTAGCGTGTTATTATTTTAGTGGTCAGATAGGTATGATAAGAGCTTCCAAGAGCTCAAGGAGTTGTTCACTTAGGCTCCCATTTTGACTTTGCCCAAAGAGGGCATAGGTTTATCATGTTTTGTGATGCTTCTAGTGTTGGTTTAGTTGTGGTGTTTGAAGATGCAAACTATACCTTTAAGGTGTAAGCGATCATCATCAGTATAGTAACCCAATAGAGGTTGGGGTCGAATCCACAGAGAGTAAAGACAAGGATTTCAATACTTGAGAGTGTTTGAAGTCAACTAGGAGTTGACCCATAATACGTAGTAAATAAACATGAAAGTAAAAATGGGGGTTTGTTTAAATGATTTTGAATTTAAAATTTTTGTTGCTTAAGAATGCTATTTCAGATCTAGAGACAATTAGAGATTAATTAAGTGTTGATGGGACTTAGGGTTATGCCTTCCTAGTTATGGGTTCGTACATGGGTATTTGATTATTTGTCCAAATTTATCTAGAAGTTATGGGTAGGCTAGATCTAAAAGTTTTGGTGTTAATTTGTCAATCAAACACCAACTATCATAAATGGATCCTATCAAACACCTTATAAGTGTACCAATCTCACCAATTTATGGCCTCAATTAACATCCTTATGTCTAAGAGATGTTATTAAATAAACTAATTCAAGTTATTATTTACATCCAGTCTCAGCCATATCCCATCTGTCAAGGATGATATGGGTTCTAAAGTAATTAGGGTTTGCAACCCCCAATTCTTATTTAAAACCTGGAATGAATACAAAACTCATATCAATTAGCTAATTAGGAATACAAATAAAGAAAACCCATGCACTAATCACAACTTTAAAACCCATGCACTAATCACAACCTATTCAAGCATAACCCCAAGATGAAGAATTAGCAACTCATAGAGAGAGAAAGTAGAGATATACCCAAATTTCCATTAAATTGATCCATAGAAAGTAAAGAGAATGCAATATCAAGATTTAATCTTAATAAATCTTCAATAAAAACTACTAATTCTTCACTTGAAAGTCACTCCAATGTTTTTTAGCTTAAGAAGAGTTCAATAACAGTTTAATAATGGTGGAAATGAGCTGAAACTTGCTTTTTGACAGTGATTTCCTAATTGCCTGATATTACAAAAATGTCACCACACTGTTGATCTACTTGAGCAGATCCAGAGCACATTGGGCATAGATGGGGTAGACCCTGGGTGTAGATGACACTGTTTTGGCAATTTTGGCCACCCACCTCCGACACATCCATGTGAACTTTTGGTCTATGTTTCTTTCATGTTTGAACTCTCATTGATTTGAATGGTTTGTTCATATTCATTTTCAACCATTACCTGCACAAATGAGCACCATACATGAGATTAACACCAAATCAATAAAAAAAATTATAATTTAAGCTTAAAAGATATTAACAAGTTATCAAATTAACGACTTATCAACCCCCCAAACTTAAACTATTGCTTGTCATCAAGCAACAGAGAATAATCTAATGGGATAGGGTATTTACGACTCAAAACCTCCCAAAATAAGGCTATACTAAAGATCTAGGCTAACAAAGGTCAACAAAGACTTCTCAAACATGTCATGGCAACAAATAAACCAAAACTTTTCAATAAGCACATATCTATGAAGCAAGGATTCAATTTTGTATCAAATGAACCTTTCAAATCAACAAAACATCTCAAGAGGTGACACAAAATCTTCAAATAGCATCTCAATCTTGACAATACAACTTACCTCGCTCATTTACCCAAACCAGGAGTAAGACATCACCATTTAACCCAATGTATCGATATTGCTCATTTGCAAGAGTTAGCTCTGTACACAAAAGACATTTCAAATCTTAAAGGATCTCAAATAATGAAAGAATTTACACTCACACTCGCAAAGAAATTCAAGTATAATGAGTAAGACCATAGGCTTGCTCTTTGTGTTTTTTGCCACTAACGTAGACTTACTAAGTTGGGAATCACCAAGGTCTTGTGAGTGTAGATGAAGGTTTAAGGCGCAGGAAGGAATATATGGATCAAGTGACTAAAAGAACTCCTTCAAAACAGCCTATCATCCCTTTCTACCCTAAATTTTTTAAATTATCCACCTTATTCACGTTCAAATTATTTCCCTTGCTTCCCTTAGTTTTTAGCTTAACATTTATCAAATAAATCCAACCCACCATTTTTGTTCTTCACTTATTTTGATTTTTTTCAATAGATTTTCTAATTTTAATCTCTTCTTATCCCATCATTTGTCTAATTTTACTTCAGATTCTATGGGCTAGGCTATTCAACTTTTTCATCAACCATATCTCTGGTCTCTTAAGCACATTGTTTAACAAACTTACATATACCAAATCTTATCTCATATTAGCTTATCATATTTTCCCCTGAACTAGGAGTTTGAGCCACTCTTACATCAATCTCACAATTATCAGCTACCTTCTTGTTCAACTGAAGTAATGCCCTAAAAAGATTTAAAGAAGTATTTTGTTAGGGACCTCATGATTTAGGCATTGCTTATCTTATTGTTGAATGTTTCCAAGTCTCATATAATGGTTCATCATTAAGTTAGCAAAAATTAATGATTTCATTCCTTAGTTGCATAATTCAAGGAGGAGGAAAGTACTTATACAAAAATGCTTCCATAAGTTCAACCCATAAAGTGATAGATACCATGGGCAAGGAACGCAACCATAAGACCCTTCTCCCATCAATGAGAATGGAAAAAGACACAAACGGATTGATTCTTGAGATATATAGGCTATGTCAAAAGGAGAACACACATCAATGAAATTCCTCAAGTGTAGATTGTGTTGGAACCCTTCGGGGTTGCTGATATAAGCATGAGAAGGACTTAGAGCACAAGACCTTTCATAAGGAGTCAATCTAAAGAGCTACATGGTCTTCAAGCAAAGTTTATGAAATTGGAAGATTGTGATTATGTCATGAGTTCACATATTGGAGTGTATATGCTAAAGTGTGAAGAGGAGCTTTGAAATACACTCCAAAGCCATCTCTATTTAGGGGTTCATTAAGGACATTATTGCCTTTTAATGACTTCTCCAATGGAGCACCTTTCATTAAAGGTATTTTTGTCATTGATTGTAATAAGTATAAATAGACAAGTAGCCTTCTATTTTCATTAGTTTTGACATAATGAATTGAGTGACTTTTTAGATTGTAATCTGAGTGTTAGATTGTAGTCTTCTCCTTCTCCTTAAGAGAGGAAAACCGAAATTTGAACCTTGAATGCATTTGGAATTGGTTTTTCACTTGTATTGGGTTATTTGGAAAGAAAGGTGTGCTTGAGGAAGTGTGAGTTCTTTGGGTCACCTAAGAGAGTGGTTTGAGCTTCCATTAGTGAGGTGTGATTGGATATATGATACATATCCTTTTGTTAATCACATAGTGGAAGTAAGGGTCTCTCTACTATCTTTACATTTATGCAATTCTTCTTCTTCATCTCCTTCTAGTGTGTTGTTTTTATCTTTGTGTGCTTGCTGATTTTTGCATCTTGTGTCCATTTTCATTGGGTGATAGTCCTTTAGGCTATCATTTGGTATCAAGGGCCATGTATTAGAGTTGTTCCCACAACTCTAAGTCTTGGATCTAAGAAAATCTTCATAAAAAAAAGAGTCTAGAGTCAAAAAATCCACAAAAAGAGTCATAAATCTGAAAAACTCAAAAAAATTGTGTGTTGTCTTGTTGTTTGGTAGTAGATCCGAATTTCACAACTTATATCTAGTAATTTTTAGCGTGTTTTGATAGTTTTTAGTGTTAAATTCTTGTTCTCTAACAGTAAAAGTGTCTAGATATACTTTTAGAGAGAGGTTTGGTTGAGGTTGAGCTAAGATCCACCATGGCTATGGTGTTTTTGAAGCTTTTGAGATAAGATTCGAAATTGGCCTTCATATTTGAACGAATTTTGTGGCTGATTTTTAGTGGGTTGAGTTTGTTTTGGCCTAAGGAACCTAGATCTATAAAAAAAATCAGATTTGGAGTTCATTTGCTTGTTGGTAAAACTTGGTCAACACTTGAATATTCATCTTGGTTCATCCATGATCCTCATATCTTAGTGAACAAGAATATTCAAAGGTGCTGATTGATCCAAAAGAGGGAACAAAGAGAGTGAAAAAGTTGTTAGTCCAAAAGCATATTCAAATAATATACCATTCTTCCAAAATAAGGGGGGGACAAGGGGACAACAAAGTACACTTACAAATACAAGGGGGGCCCAATTCTTTTCCATTTCAATTGAAGGCTTGAAAGAGCTCTAAATTGCATCCTTACACCCTCAAATCCGAAACTCTCCTTCCCAAAGGGTAGTGTTTGGCTGAGACAAGTTTTTGGAAAATTGAAAATTCAAAAAGTGACAACCAACCACGTAGTGCCATGTCATCACTTGCAATCAACCAAAATTCATCTCTAAAATTAGATTTTCCTAGTTTCTAATTTTTTATTCTTGTTTCTTTTAAGCTAATTCTATCACTAATTAGCTAAGTAGTAAGTACCTACTAGGTTTGGTAATTAGTCTAGAGTTTGTTTATTTCGTGTCTTCAATTTTTTGTGTGCTTTTCTCATTTTGAAGTCGCAGTAATTTGTTGGTTCAAGTTCGTACATCACTTTATTTGAATAATTTCAAACAAAGATCGATTCCGGACCAAAGCTTCTCACCTCTCAAGTAACGTGTCAAGTATTGCTGATTCCCCAACACTTGTGAGGCCAATGTGGGGTGAGGTTGAGTGTGAGTGAAGTAAGGCTTTTGAACTAACTTGTTTGCTCATTTTGTAGGTTGTTTTGCTTGCTATTTTTTATTCTTTTTAGGTACATTTGCCATTGAACCCGAAGGTACTACTTTCCAACCTTTGGGAAATGATGCTATTTGTTCCTTGATGGTTCGATTTGAGTCCTTTTCTTGAAAAATGAAGGATAATAATGATTCTTTAAGGAGAGATATGAAGAGTAACTTGGATGCTTTGAAGGGTGGTGTGGCTCGATTAAAAGCGGGGGTTGATAGACTATGTCCATAAAAACCTCCACAAAATTCAAACCATCAAGTCCCAAATCTACTTTACCAAAGACCTTACACTCCATAAAATCCCATGCCACAAATCTAAACCCATCATTAACCAAATTCGATTCCCCCTCTCCAAACTTTCCTAAACCAAACTCAATCCATCCAAGTAGGAGAAATGGGAGAGTTACCACCCAAGGAGAGTGAGGCTAAGCCTCAAGTTGGAGAGAAAATAAATGGTGAGGTACAAGGAGGATGTGAAAAAAAAAGTGAAAAGGAAAGGGAAATCATGGGTAGTGAAGTTGGAAAGGGAAAGAAATGTTTGGTTATGGATATTGTCCACAAAGAATCCTTATTACTCACTAACCCAAATACTATCATTTTTCCTAGTATTTTCTCTTCTTATGTGTAGGGTCAAAACTCTAGAAGTCCCGAGGAGAAGCCCAACAAAGTTCCCTTAAAGCCCTTGGCCGAAAGTCCCCATCTTGGGACAAGTGATGAAGAAGTGAGTCCAAAGGTAAAACTTGAACTATTCCCTTGTAATGAGGAGCATGAAGGCTGCCCTAATGCTAAACAAGAGGGAAAACACACTTCCTATGATCTACAAGGTAACAAAGCTATTCTCTACACTCCTAAAAACTTGAATTGTGGTGATGTGGCTAGTAGTGGCCAAGGTGGAGTAGTTTCGGAATTGATTAGTGTAGGAGAGTATGAATCTTCCTTTTGTGATGCTATGAATCTTCCTTTTGTGATGCTCTTGCTATTGTTAGTTTTCATAGGTACCAAGCTCTTAAATTGTGGTGATGTGGCTAGTAGTGGCCAAGGTGGAGTAGTTTCGAAATTGATAAGTATAGGAGAGTATGAATCTTCCTTTTGTGATGCTCTTGCTATTGTTAGGTTTCATAGGTACCAAGCTCTTGTTATGAGTACGCAAGCACTAGTTGATCCTTTTGATGACAAAATCAATTCTTTTTGTAAGAATGATTTGTGTCCATCTAGTGCTAGCACTTATAATCTGAATAAGGTTCCATTACCAAGTGAAAAGAGTATTCACACACTAGTTGGATATTGTGGAAAACAAGTAGGCTGCCTTAGTAGAAATCAAGGTAAAATTGGTACACTCTACACTCCCTTAAGTTTAAAATATTGTGATATGGCTATTAGTATCCAAAGGGATGTGAATTCGGGTTTACATAGTGTAGAAGTACGTGCTTCTTTTCTTGGTAGTTCTCTTATTATGTATAATGATAAATGTGCTCCTAATAATAACTGACTACTTGAACATGTGAATGATATATTTGAAATCTCTCAAGTAAATATTGGTGCTTGTAATATTGATCTAGATAATGAGTATGGTCCTTTAAACTTGTGTGATGAAAGTCTTGATATTAGTCTTGTTCATAGTGACCATGTGTAGTAAAACTTGAGAGAAATTCCTTGGGTGATTATGGGTTTGATTCTCTTGTAAGAGGAATGGCTAACCTCGACTTAGATTCTTGTCTATTTTTTCTATTCGATCCTGGTATACTATTGGGGTGGGGAAGGTTGTGTTTTGGATTTCATTCTTTTTTCCTTGATATCTCTCTTAACCATGTCCTTTGTGATGCTTGTAGTAAGTATTTCATGATCATAACAAAGGATTATTAGTTGTATTTCAAATATGTAACCCCTTGACTTGATAGACTAGTGAAAGAAATGGCTTCTCATGGCTTGGACCTTTGTCTTCTACTTCCATTTGATCCCCGAGTTCCTTTGGGATGTGGGTGGAGTAACTTCTGGTCATGTGCATTCCCTTTCGGTGTTAAAGCTATTCACTTCCTTTATATTCTTTGTTCCAAGTTTTTCATGACAAATACCAAGGATATATGGATGTATGTCAAAAGTGAACAACCTTGGCTTGTTTATATAACTTATGGTACTAATGCTAACCCTCCTCCCTTGAGGAATATGTGCTTGTTTTCCCTCTCTTTGGTTTTGCAAGGTATGAATTTGACGACAAATTCCTTTAAAAATAGAGAGGATGATACAAGCATGAGAAGCACCAAGAGCACAAGACCTTTCACAAGGAGTCAAGCCAAAGAGTTACATGGCCTTCAAGCAATGTTTATGAAGTTGGAAGCTTGTGATTGTGTCATAAGTTCACCTATTGGAGTGTATATGCTAAAGTATGAAGAGGAGCTTTGAAATACACTCCAAAGCCATCTCTATTTGGGGGTTCATTAAGGACGTTATTGTCTTTTAATGACTTCTCCAAAGGAGCACCCTTCATTAAAGGTATTTTTGTCATTGTTTGTAATAAGTATAAATAGACAAGTAGCCTTCTATTTTCATTAGTTTTGATTTAATGAATTGAGTGGCTTTTTAGATTGTAATCTTAGTGTTATATTGTAGTCTTCTCCTTCTCCTTAAGAGAGGAAAACCAAAATTTGAACCTTGAATGCATTTGGAATTGGTTTTTCACTTGTATTGGGTTATTTGGCAAGAAAAGTGTGCTTGAGGAAGTGTGAGTCCTTTGGGTCACCTAAGAGAGTGGTTTGAGTTTCCATTAGTAAGGTGTGATTGGAGATCTAATATATCTCCTTTTGTTAATCACATAGTGGAAGTAAGGGTCTCTCTACTATCTTTACATTTATGCAATTATTCTTCTTCATCTATTTCTAGTGTGTTGTTTTTCTCTTTGTGTGCTTGCTGATTTTTGCACCTTGTGTTCATTTTCTTTGGGTGATAGTCCTTTAGGCTATCAGTTGTACCACACAGTGAGTGACCAGGTCCTTTAAAGTCTATCACAGGTAATCATACAATAAAGTGCAGGAAAACTAAAGATTATGCAGGAAAATAACAAAACACAATATTTAATGTGGAAACCTACTTTCTCAACGGAGGAAAAAATATGGCTTTCCGATGTGTGAGATAAGCCATTTTTTAGGCTTTTATCTAAGAATAATTGTGAAGTCTTAAGCAATAATTGTGATGTCTTAAGCAAATTTTGTCATTTTTTATTATTTTATGTTTGATTTTGCAGAAGAAGCTAATATGTTAGAGAACCAACAAGAATGGAAGCAAATGAGCTGAAATCTGAAGTAAATAGAGGCAAAGTGTGGATGACGAAATTTGTGATAAGCCGTCAACCTTGTGATAAGCTATCAGCTTCATCGTCAACCATAGATAGAGAATTGTCCTAATTTGAAAGTTGTGATGACATTTTATGATAGCTCATAAAGGAGCTAATAAGCCATCAATAATGCCGTCCATCTAAGGCAGCACATGAAAACTGAAGCAGAGACTTGACGACATTTATGATAAGTCGTCAAGGAGATGATAGGGCGTCACCATTTATTTTCAGTGTTAGGCAGCAAGTGTCCAAAGCAAAAAGGAAGTTGACGACATTTGTGATAAGTCGTCAGCCTCCTAATAGGCTATCACAAATGGTGTCACCTAATCCGAAGAATTTTTGAATTTTGTTATTTTGTTTCCATAATTAGGGTGAACTATTTAAAGCCTTGTTTAGGGTTTTCTTAAGAGTACCGAACCTGAGTTTTGAGACACATATTTTTGTTATTTTCTCTCTCTAGTTTCTTGGCTTGAAAAAACCAATTACTTTGAAGAGATTTTAATCATTACTTTGGGATTTCTACTTTGATCTAATCTGAGAAACACTCATTTCTATTCATCTTGCTATGAGTTCATCTTTCAAATTATGAATTCAACTTGTTGTATCGATTATTACATTATACGTGGCTAAATCCCTTTAACCCAAATTATGGGATCTATGGGTTAGGTCTTGGTAAGTTGCTAAGTGTTCAAGATTGTAAAGATAATAGTACTCCTTGATAATTTCGAGGTTTTAATTATTGTCTATTGGTTGCAAACGATAGATAGCACCTGCTTTGATTTGCTTGAGATAAGAAATCAACTATAGTAGGAAGTGAGTTATTGATAGGGACTTGGAAGCTACCAACCTTCCGTTTAATAATTGATGTTGTAACAAGGTTAATTAACCTGAGGTGAAGTCTGGTCAAGGAATATAAATTCTCTTGGTCCGAGAGGATTAGGTAATTAAATGCTTAAGTCGGTCGAGAGACATTTAGGCATAACTTTGATAAAGACAATCTGTTGTTCCTACCTATCGTGAGAATCTTGAATCACTATTAGCATCTGTCAAGTACCAAAACCCATAGTGAACATAATTCTGGTTTTCCATAAACTCTTGATTACAAACACTGAAACTAAAGTGACGAACAATTATTTGCTGATCATCAAAAAAACCCATTTTATCTTTTCGTATCATTTGTTTGAATTTAGCTTGTAGTTTTAGTTTCAAACTAGTTTAATCCCCACTCACATTGTTCCCTGTGGATTCGACCCCGACTCCAAAGTTGGGTAAATATATTGACGACGACCGCCTTGCACTAAATTGACGTGTAAGTTAAGCGTTATCACTTTCCCTCACAAGCACCTCAAAAGTTCACTATAATCATTCTCTTGATTACAAACTCGAACTTGAACTGAACTCTAGGTTCATCTCTCTTGTAATAACGCTACTACAAGCTTATCTTCAGAACTCTGCCAAGGCACTCTCTATTAAGTCTTTATTATTCCTTTCTTTTTTTAATATTTTTCCAAGCTTTAATTGACATGGTTCAAATTTTTTATTAGAAGTTAAATTGTCAGTAAGTGATTTATTGCTAAATTCCTGCTTAATTTTTTTGTCTTCCTTTTTTATATATTATAACTCTGTTTGAAGGTCTTGCATAGTTGTTTCTAATTTTTGTTCTTTATTTGACATATCTCTCATGTTAAAGGGTTTAATTATTTCTTTATCAAGTTGTTGATTAAGAACAATATTTTTAAGGCTATTAAATATTTTCTCTGAAGGATTAGATCTTCTAAATGATTGATAATATCAAATAAGACTTCTTTCTCCTTGTTACTATTGATAATAACATTAATAGAACGATTATTACAAGTGAAAATGAACCAGTGTATTTATAGTGATTAGCTAATTTATCACTGTAAACGTTAATAATATTTTCTTTTGGAGAGAAATTACCTTCATTTTCATCAAAGACACAACATAAATTATTACTCATGTCTTTCTTTTTATCTAGGATTCTGTAATCTTTAGTTTTATGATTTATTTTTTTGTAGTCCCAACCTGTACTATTATTCTTTATATTATTAGTGGATATTGATTGAGGTTCTATTTTTTTATCATTTTCCTTAATAATGTCATTGGTGACTTTAGAATCTTTTTCAAATGTCAAAATTTTATTCTTGGGCAATTCTGATAATTTAAATATTTGGTGAGTTTTAAATGGTTTGAAATTATAGGAAAATTAGATGGTCAAAAGAATTCATTAAGCATGATTGTCGATAAATGGTATACTACTAGTAACAAAGTAGTAGAATCAATAATTCCACTATTAGAAGAAATTACCCTACCTGTAGAGGGTAGAATTGTTACTGCCTCACCTTTTAAATTAGATATAGTATATACTAAAGGTGATCCTACAAATAAGGATATAAATAAGATACTCCAATAAAATAATTTTACAAATCAATTATTACATGTAGTTTCTAAACAGATTCTCAAAGATGAGAATAAATCAACCTTTAAAGATAAACCAAGTTCTTCTTATCATGATAAAAGTTAGAAACTCACCCAATATTTAATTTACCAGAATTCTCCAAAGATAAATTTGGAATGATGCACCTCCTCTAAAATCAGTCTCACCCATCCATCAACTTTCAGCACAAAAACTTAGGTACCATTCCTCAAAACAAATTATAATCAAGACATGTTGCCTTAGCCTCACCACTTAACACTTTATTTCAAATCACCCTCAAACTTTCATTATCAAAATAGTGAGCTCGAATCTCAAAATCAAAGAAGATCTAGTATCAAGAAGGGCTAACACATGCTCAGGTGTTGAAATGTCAAGCCTAACCATCTAATTAGCTAATTACTGAACCTCCAAGGCTAAAAAGCCACTACTCATCTAAGATATAAGCTAAACCCCCCATACTAGTTAGCCTATGGCTCAAGGCCTCTGCAGCCACATTAACCTTGCCAGATGATAAAGAATAATAAGGTCATATGTTACATCCTGGGTTTTCACCTTAGAAATTTTCCTTGAAATCCATTTTTCGAACCCAATATAACTCCAGGGTACGATCCATATGTTCGGGTATGAGTGGTATGGTCCTATTGTAAGCTAACTAGTGTTAGTTGGTGGGATGGTTTTGATCCCTGGAATGATCATGGCTTAAGGATACGAATCATCGGTATGGATCATATGTTGAGATTAAGACTTGGTTGGATCAGTCATATATTGGACAGTGTCTGATCCAAAGGTTAAGGCTTGGGTACAACTAGTGGAAACCAATCATAAGGAAGGGTATGACTCGTAAGAGGGTCAGTCGTATCCCTATGATGGGTTTTTAAGGGACTTAAGTGGGGGTATTTTGGATATTTTCCTACTTACCTTAATTATGACCCATAACTTATAATACACTTAGGAGGTTATTTACCCTATTATTCTATTCATTAACACCTAGAAAACTATTCTAAAACACATTATTATTCTCTCAAGATCTTTTGGGGTAAGCGAGCTAGGGTTCCAACTTAGGGATTGCTTTGGGGCTTGCTTTGGTGATTTTTTTCCATCATCTTTCTTGGTTTATGGCATGTGTCTCTCCCCTACTTAATATTTCTAAAAATAAATGGATTTTATGGATGTTTTCATGGTCTCAATGTTGCATGGTTTATGGTTTTCTACTATTAATTGGGGGTTTTGATTATAATGGCTTGGTTGTGGTTTTCCATGGTTTAATTATGTTTTTATATACATTAATGGTAGTTTTGGGAAATTGGTTTTAATGGTAATAGTTTAATGGTCTTTGGAATTGGTTTTGATTATATTATTCTCCCAAGGTGTTTGATAAAATGCTTATGAAGATATTTTCATTACATTGACTTTATTAAATGGAACTCTTACTTGTTTTTAGCTTATATATGAAACTATAAATGGTTTACAAAGGTTAAACGCTAATTGTTTATATTTGTGGAGAACATGGTAGTTTCCCAAGAGGTTAATATGGTAAATGAAAAGGGAAATTGAGAGTCCCCTTAACCTAAATAGTTTGGCTATGATAAATCTTGCAAGTATGGTTGGTATAATAATACAATTAATAATTGGCATTGGTAATAAATGGCAATTAGATTGTTTGGACATGGTTTTAATTTTGGTATTAATGGAGGATGTGTAACTAGGTCATGGAAGGTGGAGGTTTTGGGGGAACCAAACTAGAAACTCATATTTGCCGATATGAGGGGTCTTCGATGACCACGTACGAGTGTCACATTTTTAAATTGGAGGGATGTACTAGTCATCCCAAGGAATATTTTCTGGTCGTGCGGCTACACGTACTGGGACTATTTTAGTAGGGAGAGCTGAACACATCGGCCCATGGGTGTGGTTAAACTACAAAATTACACAGCCCAGGTAAAAGTTTTAAATGCATGGTAAACTGGGATTCCCTTTCTCAAAACTTATATATATGTATGGTTGTATGCATTATGGATGGTTTTGCATGGTTGTTTAAATGGCATTACTTTATCTTTATCCTGAGATACATGCTAACGGTCACTCGGTAACCCATCAAATGGCAGCTATATACCCATGCTATGCAGGAACTGGCCGTTTGACTCCTTCTACATAGTGATTGACTCAGGGAAAACTTTTGGATTAAAGTGGTGAGCTTCCATCTTTTTGGAAGGCTCCATTTCATGATATGGACATTCTTAGATATTTTGCTTTTGTTTTAGATATTAGTTTTGACCATGGTTGGGGCTTGTCCCAACTGAATATTTGTATTATTTTGGATAAAGGCTTTGTGGTACTTTTGAGGGTTGGTATGGGCAGGATCGGTATTGGTGTCGGCCTTAGATATGAATAAGTTGGGAGGTTGGCATCATCGAACATGATTTATTACTGTTCCATCATATTACATTTTGGGTTTTATTATTATATTATGTTTTGATATTCATTTTGGTTTGGCATAGCATGGATGGTTAGTTTTGTACAGGTAGACTTAGTTGGGCCGTTCATAGTTGTGACCTTATCGTAGAGTCTTCATGAAAGCATTTACGTGATCTTCTTATATGCTCAAAATTTAACTCAACTAAGGATATAGAAGGTGTTTGGGTTGGGTTAAGGGGGTGGTCCCCAATCCTGTTTGGACTTGGGATGCCCATTACATCTAGCCCAGGTTTAAGTCATGATAAGTTGGTATTAGAGCTTTAGGTTCATTGTCAACTGGGAATTCCATAAAGTCATGTCGAGTAGAGTCTCTTTTAGGGGTGTAAAGTGCACCACACTCATAAGAGAGAGGTTGCAAGACATTTAGAAATGTTTCACTTTCTTGAAATTCTAAGTACTGGAATCTTTTCTAATCCTTGGTTGTTTGTCTTTCAAATCATGCCTCCCAGATTTGGAACACAAGGAAATTCTTCTATTCCATCTGAGGATAATGTTCAAGGGGTACTTCCTACATCTGAAGTACATCTTCCATATTATTTTCCTACTCCAGATTATGCTGGAATTCCTTCTATTCCTCAAACTACTCCTTAGGTCCCTCAAGGTAATATGACAAACATGGATTTTCATCAATCTATTCATGTTATTGCTTAGATAGTCACTTCTCAGGCTGAGCGAGGTACATCTAGTGCTTTGTTTGTTGAGGCCACAAGCGTTGGCAAGTTTATGAAGATGGGTCCTTCTACTTTTATGGGAGTAAATATAGATAAAGACCCACAGGGCTTCCTAGATGAATTAGAGAAGATATTTTGGGTTATGTAGGCTTTTAATATGGAGGGAGTTAGCTTTATAGATTATCAGCTTAAAGATGTTGCTTATCAGTGCTATAAGGAGTGGGATAGAGATAAGGGTGATATAGAAGAGGAAGGGTTGTGGGAGGCCTTTTCTAATGCGTTCATGGATCATTTCTTTTCTCAAGAGTTAAGAGAAGCTAAGATGGAGGAGTTTGTGAACCTTAGGCAAGGAAGGATGTCTGGAGGGAATATTCCTTGAAGTTTCATCAGCTGTCAAGGTATGATCCTAACTTGGTGGATGATATGAGGTTGAGACTGAGGAAGTTTACTTCTAACTTGAATAGATATTTAATTTTGGAGAGCAAGATTGGTTTGCTCATTAGAGATATGGATATCTCTAGGTTTACAGTTCATATGCTGCAGCTTGAGTATGAGAAGAGAAGGAAGGCAAAATATGGGGATAGGCAGAGAAAGTGGGGCATATTTTCTGATCAGGAAGGTGCGCAGTCTCAGGGTGGTAGAAATAGTGACAAGTGGTAGAAAAAAAAGTGGGTGAGTTCTAGTTCCTTCCCTGTTGCCAGTGCTCCTTACCCACAGCAATCGAGCGACTGGCGTCACCAAAGTGGTGAGAATTCTCGAGCTCAGGTTGCGTAATGTCAGGTGAGTAAAGGTCATTCTATTTTTTCATGACCTCTTTGTCGGTTCTGTGGTAGTCCTTATTAGGGATTCTGTGAGAAAGGTAGAGATAAGTGCTTTAAGTATTGTTAGGCAGGATATCGGCTCAATAATTATCTAGTCAAAAAGGTTGCTAGGATCAAATAAGATTTTGGTGGCTTCATCTTCTGCTCCTACACTTGGTGGTGTGGCATTTGCTTCTGTTACTACTTCTGGTTCTAGTATTGGTCGGAATAGGTTGTCTGCTTTGGCGTCCCGGCAGGAATTCAAGGCATCACCAGATATGGTTACTGGTATGTTACAGCTTTTTTCTCGTGATGTATACTATTTGCTTATTCTGGGCTCCATTCTTTCTTATGTGACTCCTTATATAGCTGTGTCTTTTGGTTTTGATTCAGAAATTGTTTCGAATCTTTTTTCTGTTTCCACACCGATAAGAGACTAGGTTATAGATCTATGGGGAGGGGGTATTTATTAGTGATAGGCAAACCTTGGTAGATCAATTTGAGTTGGGAATAGTGGATTTTGATGTAATTTTAGGTATGGAATGGTTGCATTCTTGTTATACGTCTTTAGACTATCAAAATCATATGGTTATTTTTAGGTTCCCTGGTGAGCCAGAAATAGAACAGTAGGGTTGTTCTTTAGCTCATAGGGGAGATTTATTTCTTATCTTAGATCTTGGAGGTTAATATCTAAAGTGTGCCTTTATCACTTAGTCTGAGTTAAAGATTCTAAATTGAAAGGTCCTTTTTTGCAGTCAATTCCGATAGTTAATGAGTTTCCAGAGGTCTTTCCAGATGATCTTCCTGGTGTTCCTCCAGAATGAAAAATAGAGTTTGGTATTGATTTGCTTCTGGACACTTATCCAATATATATTTCTCCATATAGAATGGTTCCGATTGAGTTAAGGGAACTCAAGGGGAAAATTAAGGATCTTCTAGATAAGGGGTTATTTGTCCTACTATTTCTCCATAGGGTGCACCAGTGTTGTTTGTGCATAAGAAGGATGGTTCCCTTCGAATATGCATTGACTATAGACAGTTGAACAAGGTAACGGTCAAGAATAAGTATCTTTTCCCAAGGAGAGATGATCTGTTTGATTAGTTGTAGGGTGCTAAGCTATTTTCCAAGATAGATCTTTGGTCTGGGTACCATTAGCTTAATATTAGGGAGGTGGATATCCCTAAGACAGCTTTTCATACTCGATATAGGCATTTTGAGTTCTTGGTGATGTCATTTAGGTTGACCAATGATCTTACAGTATTTATGGATTTGATGAACAGGGTGTTTAGATAGTATTTAGATCTCTTTGTCATGTTGTCTATTGATAATATTGTGGTGTATTCGAGGAGTGAGGTGGATTATGCTAATCACCTCTATGTGGTGTTCAGACTTTAAAGAAATAGCGATTGGCCGCCAAGTTCCCTAAGTATGAGTTTTGGTTGAATTTTGTGACTTTTTTGGGTCACATTATTTCTAGTGAGGGGATAATAGTTGATCCTCAAAAGGTTGTTGCTGTGAAGGGTGGCCTAGGACCATGTCTCCATCTGATATTCGGAGCTTTTGGGTTTAGCTGGGTATTATAGGTGATTTGTGGAAAGCTTCTATAGATAGCTGCTCCTTTGACTAATTTAACTCAAAAAAAGGTTAAGTTTTCTTGGTCAAATACTTATGAGGGGAGTTTTGAGAAGTTGAAGGATAAGTTGACTTTAGCTCCAATTATGACTTTGTCGACAGGAAATGATGGGTTTGTGGTTTATTGTGATGTGTCTCGGGTAAGGCTTAGTTGTGTTTTAGTGCAGTTGAAGGTCCATGAGAGGAATTATCCAACCCATATTTGGAGCTTTTGGCGGTCATGTTTGCTTTGAAAATATGGCGGCATTATCTGTATAGTGTTCACGTAGATATCTTTTCAGACATAAGAGTCTTCAGTACATGTTTATGCAAAAAGAGCTTAATCTCAGGCAAAGAAGGCGGCTTGAGCTTCTCAAGGACTATGATATAAGTCTTCACTACCACCCGAGTAAGCTAACGTGGTTGTTGATGCTCTTAGAAGTTTTCTATGGGAAATTTGGCTCATGTAGAGGAAGGAAAGTGGGAATTGGCGAAGGATATTCACCACTTGGCCAATTTGGAGTTTGTCTCTTGGATTTCAAATATGGTAGTGTGATGGTGTAAGAGATGGTTCGATCGTATCTTGGTGCAAAGATTAAGGAGAAGCAAGTGTTGGATCCAGTCATGATGAAATTCAGAAGTGACATCGGTGGGCAAAAGGTGGCGGTATTTGAGATTAGTGGTGATGAGACTTTGTGGTACCAAGGGAGGTTGTGTGTTCTAAATGTCGATGGGTTATGACAAAGGGTTTTGGCTGATGCACATGAGTCGCGCTATATTGTCAATCCCAACTCGACAAAGAGAGATGTGGTTCATTTCATGGCCAAGTGCATAGTGTGCCAACACGTTAACGTTGAGCACATGAGGCCTGGTGGGTTGCATCAAGAAATAGTGTTACCTAAATGGGAAGAGGAGATGATCAATATCGAGTTCATTACCGGTCTTTCTTAGTCTCGAAACCAATTTGATTCAATTTGGGTCATCATGGATAGAATGACTAGGTTACTTACTTTTTGCCGGTAAGGGTAAGGGCTACCTTTTTGGTGGAAAATTATGCAAAGTTGTATCTTCAGGAGATTGTGAAGCTGCATGGGGTTCCTATTTCAATTATTTATAATCGTGGTACGCAGTTTACATCTCATTTATTGTTTTCTTAACAAAAAGGATTAGGGACTAAAGTTAGTCTTAGTACATCTTTTCATTCGCAGTTGGATGGGCAAAAGGAGAGAATAATTCAGACATAGGAGGATATGCTTCGGGCATGTATGATTAATAATGATGGCAGTTGGGTTGAGCATCTACATTTGGTAGAGTTTGCTTACAACAATAGCAATTATTCTAGTATTGGTATGGCTCCTTTCGAAGCATTGTATGGTAGGAAGTGTAGATTTCCTATTGGATGGTTTGACCTTGGTGAGGTGGACTTGGTCTATCAAGATATGGAGAAGGTGAAGGTGATTCGGGATAGGCTTAAAGCTTCTCAGAGTTGCCAAAAGTCTTATGCAGATGTTTGGCATAGAGATTTTGAGTTTGAGTTGGGGACAGGGTGTTCCTAAAGGTGTCTCCAATGAAGAAAGTAATATGGATTAGCAAAAAAGGGAAGCTTAGTCCTCGATTTATTGGTCCTTATATGATTTCACAGAGAGTTGGTAATGTTGCTTTTGAGTTAGAGTTTTCATCTAGTTTGGGTTTCGTTCATCCAGTCTTTCTTATTTCTATGTTGAGGAAGTGCATTGTTGATCCTTCTTTGGTTATTCCTTTGGAAGGGATGGATATCTCGGATTCTCTATCTTATGAAGAGGCCCCAGTTGAGTTATTGGATAGGCAATTTTATTGGTAGCGGACCAAGGATGTAGATTCGGTTAAGGTTCTGTGGAGAAACCACAAGGTAGAAGAAGCTACGTGGGAAGCGGAAGAGGAAATAAAGTCCAAGTATTCATTCTTATTTTCTACTCCTGGTATTCGTGAGTAAGGCATGTGTTCTTGAACACATCTTTAGTTTCTGAGTTTGGTAAAGAAAAGTTTAACATCTTTGCCTACTCATTTTCAAACTTTATTAAAGGGATGTTTGATAATGCAAATGACTCTGTGTGTGGTTACCCCTACCTTATCCGTTATTTGGGTATAAATGTTTCTAGTGGGGGAGAATGTTAAATCCAGGGTTTTGTCCTTAGAAATTTTCCTTGAAATTTGTTCTCTGGACCTAATATGACTCCAGGGTATGAGACATATGCTGGGGTACGAGTGATGTGGTCTTGTTGTAAGATTACCAGTGTTAGTGGTTGGGATAGTTTTGATCACTGTAATGGTCACGACTTAGGGGTGCAGGTCGTAAGGATTGATACGAGTCGTATCGGTGACTCGTATGGTGGGCAGTGTTTGATCCTCTTAGTATTTCATTCTGCTAGGGATACGAATTATGGGTATAGATCATATGCTGAGATTATGACTTGTTTGGATAAGTCATATGTTAGACAGTGTCTGATCCAAAGATTCAGTCCTGGGTATGACTGGTGGAAACCAATCGTAAGGAAGGATACAACTCGTAAGAGGTTCAGTCGTATCCCTATGACGGGTTTTTAAGGGACTTAAGTGGGGGTACTCTAAACGGCCATCATAACTTTTGATGACATCCTTGGAGGCCAACACTTATAGACTCAAGCTTTGGTCACCTCGAGGACATAAGAGAATGCATGGAGAACCCGTTTGGAGTACACTATACACCAATCTCGCGCGTGAAAGGTTGCTTGGAGGCTTGCCTTTGATGCATACCTGAGACTACAAGTTGAACCCATGGAATTGGAGCATGAAGAAAGCGTCTTTGGAGTGTTGGAACTCATTAAGGCCATGTTAGTAATTACACATATAAATTCTAAACATCCCATGGCAACCCCTCTCATTAAGGGTGTTGTAGTTATTTTACCTTTCATTTGTAATAGCCTATAAATAGTCTTCTATTAGATTATTTTCTCTTTAATTTATTATGGATATTTGAAGAACTTTGAAAGTCTTCTCTCTTTGAGAGTTTATCATAGTGTAGGAATTGGAAAAGCCAATTAGTTTAGTATATGGCTTTGAAAAGCCAAGTAGTTTAGGATAGGGCTTGGAAAAGCAAATATTGTTCTTTTAGTTAGAAATGGTGGTTATAAGCGGAGTTGATTCCCTTAGTGGTCACCGTAAGAAGATTGGTGTTTGATTATTACGACGTTGAGGGTCTTTGCATTTGATACATGTGTCAGTTCTCCATGTTTCATAAGATCTTATGTCATCTTACCTATCCTTTATTTTTATTGCATTATTGTGTTTTTGTTTCTTGTTCTTGTTCACGATTTTTGTGTGTTGCTTCCGAGGGTGAATTACCATGTTGTTCTCGGTTTGCCTTGTGTTGTTGGTTGTTTTTGTGAGTTCGTAATCGATCCCCTATCATTTGGTATCAGAGCAAGGATTGATTTCGTTCCTACGAGATCAATCTTGGGCTTGTTAACTTGAAAAACAAAAAAAATGTTGAAAACTGAAAATCCAAACAAACATATTTTGTCCTATTTTTGTATTTTAGCTAAGATTTTGAACTTAGATTTAGGAGATTTTTGTGTGTTTTGTTTGTTTCTAGTGTTAAGTCCTTGTTCTCTAACACTAAGAGAGTCTAGATCTTGGATTTGAGCTAACTTAGGATTATTTTGAGTTTTCACCATTGTTGAGTTGAAATTTGAAGAAACTAGAATGAAGAATCTCAAAATTGGAAGGGTTGTGGTTGAAATTTGGTCTTGAAAACATGGTATTGTTGTATAGGAGTTCACGTGTTCTTGAAAATTTCAAAAATCATTCAATTTGGAGGTCATTTGCTTAAGGTACACTTTTGAGTGTTCTTGGTGTTCTTCATGTTATTCATTTATTGTTGAACAAGAACATTCAAAAGGTGTGGTTTGATCTAAAAGTGTGAAGAGAAAAATTATGGTCTTTGTTTGTCTTGAAAATCTTAATTCCAAGACATACAAAAGAATAAGGAAGACAAAGGGCTTTCAAAAATAAGTCTTACCAAAAGGGAGAAAGGGAATGTCCCAAAGCTTACAAAAGAGGAAAGGAGACAAAGACTTTCAAAATAGTGTTTTGCCCAAAAGGTTTATGGAAAGCCAAACCTTTTTGAAATTGAAAAATGGCTCCACGTCTTGTGTTTTTCCCTTCCATAACCAAAACTCCACTCTTCCAACTGAAAATTGACCAAGTCAAGTTGAAAAATAAGAAATTCCCAAAAATTCAACTAATTAGAACCTGCCATGTCATCAAAGCTACCACATCATCAAACTTTCTAATACCCTAAGCTCAAACTTTAGATTTCTAAGCTTCTTTTCTTTGTTTCCTTAGTTTTATTTCTTAAGTCTAGTACTAATTAGCAACTAGTTATCACCTACTAGATTGAGAATTAGTTGTTTGAGTCCGTTTTCTTCGTGTTATCATTCTTTGTGTTCTTTTGTCGTTTTGATTCGTTGAACTTCTTTGTTTCAAGTTTATAAGTAGAATTTATTTTTTTTTTAACTTGAGTTGATCAAACAAGAATCTATGCCGGCCGCTAAGTAAGATTGACATCTTATTGACTATCGGAGTATAAGCAATTTTCAATATTCGATGCTCCAATTGTGAGGATCACAAAGGTGAGTGCATACGAGTGTTTGTGAGGAGCTTTTACTACTTATCTTATTTGTTTATTTTGCAGGTACAGGGAGGTATAAGGGGAACATGTCTTTGATATCCGTGGATTATTATGACTACGACATGGGATACCATGATTGTAGTAAGGTATTTTATGGCTACGAAGTTATTGGAGATTATGGGGACTATGAAAATAGCCAAGATCAAGGCACGGGCAGATTTGAAAGTTACGGGTTTGAGGGGGAAAATAAGATGAATGAAGTACCTAGTGCTTATAGTGAGTGTGGAGATGATGAAGAGCCCTGTGATGGTTCTTATGGTGACGTTGGGGCATGTGAGGAGTCTTACACTTCCCACTCCAAACCTAGATTTGGTGTTAGTTATAACCCTTTCATTCGCAAAGTTTATGAGAGCTATAATGAGAGTACACGTGAGGAGTGTGAAAATTCATATTCTTCACCTAGTAGTACTTCTTGTCAAGGACCAAGTAGTGGGAATGGTTATACTAGCTATAGTGTAGGTTGTCCCACGAGACAAAGAGGGTATGCATCTTCATAGTCGAAGGATACCCATGTGCCTTACAATGTTTATCCAAGAAGGAATGTTCACTCCGGGAAAGTGATCATTTATGGGATACCGGGTTGCCTCATTGTGCTAAATGATAGGTGTTATAGAAACTACATCTTTCCATCTATAGTTGACTATTTGGGGTTGTTTCAAGAACCTTTACTTATTCCATATTGCTTGGATGGGTTTAAGGTTACCGAGTGGGTGAAGGTTGTCTTCTCCCAATTCGAATACCATGAGGAGGTATGGTGCAATATTTTTACCTTGGTATACGGTCATGTAAACTTGGGTGCCGACTGGTTTGCATAATATAAAGTTCCAAATATGCAAAATTAGCCTAAAGTTGTACGAGATCAATGGGGAAATCATTTCATTACTTCCATTCAACCCAAGCCACAAAGAGAAGTGCTCACTTGCTCTAATTTGAATGAAAATGAGAGCCAAAAGATTGAGAGGAATAAGGGTGTGCAAGGTGGCAATCCAAAAGTGGAAAAAGAAGAGGTTGTGAGGAGTGAAGTGAGGGGGTTGCCACCAAACCATGCTAACTATGTTTGTCCTTTTATTTCCAAGGACATTTGTATAGGTACCATCATGGCAAGCAGAGGAGAACAAGTGCTAAAGGATAAAATTCCATTTGAAGACTTGATGAGGGAAGTCTTAGTTGATGTCGGAGCTCGTGGGGGACCTTCACACCACACTAAAGAAGAATATACTCAATAATATCAAGGTGAAATAGCTAACTCTTACACTTTTGTGCATGTGAATGATGATTATGTTACTAGTTGTCCATTGAGTGTGAGTAGTAGCTTTCCTATTTGTGAGTCTATTGATTTTTTGCCTCTTGATGATGATGTATATGTTGTGAGTGTGGATACACTAGTTGATCCTATTGATGACTGAATTGAATCTTCTTGTAAGACCGATTTGTGTCCACCGAGTGTAGAAGCCATTGTGTTGAAAAAGTACATCGTCTTGTGAAATTTATGTTGATCAACTTATGTGTGAAAATTTCCCACCACTTGAGGTTATGTATGTTGTAATTAATAGAACTTAAGTGAGTGAAGAATTTGAAAATAATGGTCACCAAAATAGGAGTGAACTCGTGATCTTATCTTGTGATATAGATTCTAATGTTTGCTTGGCTTATAAGGCTAATCATATGCTTAAAGCATCTTTGAAACTCGATAATGATCCTTTAGAGAGTGTACTTGTTCCAAATCTGTCTGCAGGATAGATCCTTCTCTCTTTAGGTATAATGTCTTGTTTGAAGATAGTTTAATCACTCCTAATGAACCTAGTGGTAAGAATGATGTTAACAGCATAGCTTGTCTTAAAGGCTATATCTTGTATGCCAACCCACTATGGTGTGACAACATTCCTTCTAAAGATAGAAATCTCTTTTTGAAAGATGAGAGTACTCTTAAGGGTAAGGAACGTGTGGTCATTCTTGAAAACCCGAGGGCAAAGGTGTCATTGACTTCTTGGGGTAATGCTTCTAAATGTGCATCCTTGCTTGATAGACTTGTCTTAAGTTGAGTGAATCCCAACTTGTGGATTCCAAGGTGTCTATGTGTTCGAAAGGAAGAATGTCTATGTGCTTAAATATTTTGTCTCCGGTCGTGTATGCCTTTCCACTTGATTCCTTTCTTTACTACCTCTTTGCTTATGATGATATCCATGCTCATCTTGGATTTATTTTATGTCGAGGTAGAAAATTTGTTGGTTCGTCCACTTGTGTGAGTGATAATGTTATATGGATCCTGTGGACTTTAGAACCAATTGAAGCACCACCCTTGGTGTGGTCTCTTGAAGATATAAAGAATCAATTGTCTTATGGCTCATAAGATGAAGGTAGTTCTACTTTGTGGATTATTTGATTCCATTAGGACCTTTGTAGTTTCCTTATCTTTAGATGATTTTAATAACCAAATCCTTTGTGCATATTTTAATAAGTTTTTAGTATTTAATTCAAAAGATCCTTGGTTATATTGCAAATATGTGCAACCTTGGCATATTGAGATAATTTGTTATGCTAACCCTAACCCTTATGCCATGAGGACTTTGTGTTTGTTTGTCCTTTCTTTAGTTTTGTAAGGTTTGGATTCGAGGTCGAATCTTTTCAAGAAGGGGAGGATGATACGATAAAAACGGCCATCATAGCTTTTGATGACATCCTGGGAGGCCAACACTTAAAGTCTCAAGCTTTGGTCACCTCGAGGACACAAGAGCATGCATGGGGGACTCATTTGGAGCACACCATAAAGCAATCCCGCATGTGGAAGATTGCTTGGGTGCTTGCCTTTGATGCATACCTGAGACTACTAGTTGAACCCACGACTTTGGAGCTTGAAGAAGGCACCTTTGGAGTGTTCGAACTCATTAAGGGTATTTTAGTGATTACACATATTGATTCCAAACACCCCAGGGTAGCCCCTCTATTAAGGGTGTTATAGTCATCTTACCTTTCATTATAATAGCCTATAAATAGTCTTCTACTAGGTCATTTGCTCTTTAGTTAATTATGGATATTTGAAGAACATTGAAGTCTTCTCTCTTTGAGAGTGTATCTTAGTGTAGGGCTTGGAAAAGCCAAGTTATTTAGTGTACGGCTTAGAAAAGACAATATTTATCTTTTTCTTAGAAACAGTGGTTTCAAGCGAAGTTGATTCCCTTAGCGATCACCGTAAGAAGATTAGTGTTTGATTATTATGAAGTTGAGGGACTTTGCATTCGATACATGTGTCGGTTCTCCTTGATTCATAAGATCTTATATCATCTTACCTATCCTTTTTTTATTGTATGGTTGTGTTTTTGTTTCTTGTTCTAGTTCACGATTTTCATGTGTTGATGCCGAGGGTGAATTTCCATCTAGTTCTCGGTTTTTCTTGTGTTGTTATCTATTTTTATGTGTTCGTAATCGATCCCGTGTCACTTTAATATGACCCACAAGTTCTAATATACTTAGGAGGTTATTTACCCTATTATTCTATTCATTAACACATAGAAAACTATTCTAAAACACATCATAATTCTCTCAAGAGCTTTTGGGGCAAGAGAGCTAGGGTTTCAACTTAGGGATTTCTTTGGGGCTTCCTTTGGTGATTTTCTTCCATCACCTTTCTCGGTTAAAGGCATGTGTCTCTTCCCTACTTAATATTTCTAAAAAGGCATGGATTTTTTGGATGTTTTCATGATCTCAATATTGCATAGTTTATGGTTTTCAACTATTAATTGGGGGTTTTGTTTATAATGGCTTGGTTGTGGTTTCCAATGGTTTAATTATTCTTTTATATACATTAATGGTGTTCTGGGAAATCTGTTTTAATGGTAATGGTTTAATGGTCTTTGGAATTGGTTTTGGTTGTATTATGCTCCCAAGGTGTTTGCTAAAATGCTTATGAAGATATGTTCATTACATTGACTTCATTAAATGGAAATCTTTCTTGTTTTCAGCTTATATATGAAACTTTAAATAGTTTACAAAGGTTAGAGGCTAATTGGTTAAGCTTGTGGAGAACATGGTAGTTGTAATAGCCCATGCGTTTTAGCTTAATTCAGCTCTTAGTGTTTTCTTAAGATACTTGGAATCTAAAATAATTGCTTAAGACACTTGGAATCTAAAATAAAACTAAGTGTTGGGACTTAGTCATTTCTAAAACTCCTAAACTTCAATAATTTCATTCCCAACCTTCCCGGCCTTAGAATGTCGATTTTAAAGTTGATTCATGATCGGGGTTGTCAAAGGTACATACGGGTGAGTTTTGGAATTTTCGGGAAATCGTAAGGACATGTTTGGAAGTCCAAAATAGCAGCTGCATGCGATTAGCATGCACGCTCCAGTCCACCCCTAGGGAACATGTGATAGAGCATGCAGCGCACACTCTATTTCGGAACTCCAGAGCATGCAACGCACGCTCCTGAATTTTTCAGCTTTTGATTTTCTGTATTGGAGGACAATAAGATCTTTTGTCTCAGATCAAAACCATCCTAAACACATAATTTCAACCCCAAATAGCATAGATACATCATTATTCACCTTTTTCCTCTCAAGAACAAACCCTAGCTCTTCAACATTCAAGGTCAATTCTCAAGAAACCTACCAAGAACTTCACAAATTATTCAAGCAAGTTATGTTAGATGTTGATCCATGGACACTTTTCATCCATGGAGTTCAAGAACCCTATTTTCAAGTTGCATTATGATATTAACATGTATTTATGAATTTTATCCATGAACTTCCATAAATTTTGACTTTATACCATGTTTACAAGTGTTTTTCGTAAGGATTAGTTCTTGACATGTTTGAAGAATGAAAATTTCATGTTGAAGTCCCTAACCCATGATGTTATACTAAAGTTATGATACTATCATGTGCATTAAACTAATTCCCTGCTTTAACTCACGACCCAGGTGAGTTTGATGAAATGCGTCATAGATGAATTTTGAATAATGACTATTTATGATGATCTCCAAGTTGTATTATGGTTTCAAATGCTCTCATGTGTTCTTATTGATATTACTATCGAGTCCTGGGGGTTATGAATACCTGAAAACTTAGTTTTTTATTTAGTTTAAAAACTTTCAGAAGGGATTTCGAATACAGTAGAGCATTATCAGTTTAGCCAGTACATCATGTCAGTAAGCTCATTTCAGTCCAGTAATTAGAGTCAATTCAGTTGGGAGTAGGATTTAGTACCGAGCGAACCCAAGGACGGGGGCTCACCTGCTAGTTGAGGGTGTGACCTTTAGTAGCAGTCTCTGCATTTCAGAACTACGTAACCAGCGTAGGTTGAGATGTGAACCTGCTAGCTGAGGGTTGACATATATCTCATTAGGGCCCTGCAAGTTGAGGGTAACCCTTAGTCCATAGAGAAAACACTTCAGTGGATCCACATAGCCATTGTTAGTACTCGTGGCACAGTACTGACACCTTCTAACTGGGGTTACAAGTTGTACCCCATTTAACTTATTTTGGGGCATGTCGGTTAGAAGATAGCTCCCACAGTTTCATTCCAGTTTTCAGTTTCAGGTTTCCTTGACCATGCCATACAGTCACTAGTTGTGTAGTATCACTATTTCAGTATGTCGGTTTACAGACTATACTAGTTTTATGTTATATGTTTGGTCATGTATTCTCAGACTTTGTAGCTTTCATGGATGCTATACAGCAGTAATCTTATGCCATACTTACAGTTAGTTTTTATTCAGGCATATGATCCGTGTATATCAGCTTAACCTTATTTAGAATACCAGTACATTTAAAGTACTGACCGCATACTCATTTATTGCACTATGATATCTCATATCATAATTTCGGATGTTCAAGTTCCTGACAACACTTAGACCCTCCAGTGCATCCGCAGTAGTAGCAGTGGTAAGTCCTCATGTTTTGAGAAACATTTATGTTTATTTCAGTTTAATTCATGAGTCGGTCGAAGTTAGTTGGGGAGCTGTCCCATCAACTCCTAAGTCAGTCAGTTAGAGGCTTTCAAACATTTCTAGACAGTTATTCAGTTATCAGATATTACTGACAGTCTTATAGGCATTGTTTTCAGACAGATGTTTTTAGTATTTTGATTCCGTATTGTTTTTTGTATTTTAAATATTATGGCATTTTTAGCTAAGTTCCGCACATGTTATTTGTTATTCTATACAGTGCTCACGGCAGATACCAGTATGGGATAGCTTGTGGTCCTTCGGGGCTGTAGGCACCACGTGATGTCCAGGGTGTACTCTCAGGGCGTTACAAACTTGGTATCAAAGTCTAAGGTTTTAAAGTGTCCTAGGGAGTCTTAAATCCGCATTGAGTGAACTTTTGTGCATGGGTGTGAAGCGCGCCACACTTATGGGCAAGAAGTTACAAGACGTTTAGGAAAGGTAGACTTTTTTTAGTGTCCATGTCATCCGATTGAGCATGATATCAATTTAAACAATGGTTTCTAATCTAATTTCCTTTCCATTTTACAAAACATGCCTCCCAAAAAGACTAATGGAAGAAGAAACGGGAATCAGCCCGCACCTTCACCTGTTTAGGAAGATCCCCTAAATGAGCTTGTCTCTCAGGACAAATTTAGAGCGGCATTCACTACCTTATATCACTCAATGGCAGCCCAAAATAATCAGTCGGTTGTTGTTCCATCCGTTCCAATAGCCAATACTGTTGCAGCTAGGATTTGGGACTTCACAAGAATGAACCCTCCTCTATTTTTTAGATCTAAGTCTGATGAGGACTTAGGAATTCCACCACATGGTTCAAATGATAATTAATATTATGGGTGTGACCTCTAGTGAGAGTGCAGAGTTAGGTGCTTATCAGTTGCAGGATGTTGCTCACACCTAGTATAAGTAGTGGAAGGACAATAGAGGGGCAGATGCAGGACCTGTTGAATGAGAGGAGTTTACTTCAACTTTTCTAAATAGGTTTTTTCCTTTGGAATTAAGAGAAGCTAAGGTGCAGGAGTTTATTAACTTGGGGCAGGGGAACATGAGTGTGAAAGAGTATTCTCTTAAGTTTACTTGGCTAGCCAAGTATGCTCCTAATATTGTGTCTGATGACAGGTCTAAGATGAGTAAGTTTATCTCGAGTATAGCTGATAGTGTGGTCAAGGAGTGTAGGACCATGATGTTAATTAAGGATATGGACTTGTCTAGGTTAATAGTCCATGCTCAAAAGATTGAGGAGCAGAAGTGTAGAAAAGAGAGAAGGAAAATAAGAAGGCCAAAATGGGTAGCTTCAATTTTTCTCAGCTGAGGTCGGAGGGTGGTAACCATCCTCAATTCTATAAGAAATCTTAATTCCCAGCTCTATCTTCGGCTAGTGTGGTAGCACCAAAGCCTAGAAATAATAATCGAGACAAGGCGCCAATCCCTAAACCCCAGAAAAGTGTGAACAGTGGTCACACAAACCCTCTTTGCCATAAATGTGATAGAAACCATCAAGGTGTATGTAGAGTTGGCAGTGACGTATGCTTTGGGTACGGAAAGAAAAGCTACAGGATCAAGGATTTCCCACAGAGTGGTCAGCAGGGCCAGTCCAGTCGTCCCCCAGTTCCATCCAGTCGCCCAACTTAGCAGGGTGCCGCTTCTAGTGCCACCAGTGGTCAATTTCCCAAATAAATTTTATGCACTTCAATCCCGATCGGATCATGAAAATATTCCTGATGAGGTTACTGGTATGTTACAAGTCTTTCATTTACAGGTTTATGGTTTATTAGACCCCGTAGCTTCTCTTTCTTTTGTAACTCCCTACATAGTCGTTAATTGCGGCGTCATTCCTGAGACTTTAGCAAAACCCTTCTCATGTCTACCTCAGTAGGTGTCTCTATTATAGTCAGGCAGGTATATAAGAATTGTTCGGTCATAATATCTCAGAAAGTCACTTCAGTCGATCTTGTTGAGTTAGAGATGACTGATTTTGATGTTATTTTTGGCATGGATTGGCTCCACTCATGTTATGCTTCAGTTGATTATAGAAAAAGAGTTGTTAATTTTTAATTTTCTAATGAACCAATCCTTGAATGGAAGGCTAGTGCTTCAATATTTAAGGGTCAGCTTGTTTAGTATCTTAGAGCGAGGAAAATGATATCCAAGGGGTGTATTTACCATCTTGTTCAAGTTAAAAACTCTAGTTCAGAGACTCTAAATCTTGAGTTAGTTTCAGTAGTAAGGTAATTTTTGGACGTGTTCCTTGAAGATCTTCCAGGAGTTTCTCCCAAAGGGAAATTGACTTCAAAATGGACCTACTTCAGGATACCCAGCCTATCTCTTTGGAAGACCTTTTAGATTAGGGATTCATTAGGCCTAGTGTTTTACTATAGGGCGCTTTAATCCTTTTCGTGCGAAAGAAAGATGGATCTCTTCATATGTGTATCGATTACTGTCAATTGAACAAAGTCATAATCAAGAATAAATACCATTTTCCAGAATCGATGACTTGTTCGAACAACTACAGGGTGCCAATTACTTCTATGGCATACTTCTCTAAGATAGACCTCAGATCCCGATATCATCAGCTCAGAGTCAGAGAACCTGATATTTCCAAAACATCTTTTAGAACTCGGTATGGTCACTTCGAATTTCTAGTCATGTCTTTTGGTTTTACCAATGCCCTACCAGCTTTCATGGACTTGATAAATAGGGTGTTCAGATAGTACTTATATATGTTCGTCACAGTCTTTATTGATGAAATTTTTGTCTATTCCCGAAATGAAACTAATCATGCAAACCACCTCAGAATTGTATTGCAGACTCTTAGACCTCAATAGATGTTTGCCAATTTTAGTAAGTGTGACTTTTGGCTAAGATTAGTTGCTTTACTTAGCCATATTATTTTCGATGATGGAATTAGAGCTGACCCTTAAAAGATCAAAGCTATGAGAAACTGGCCCAGACCTATCTCTCCATCAGATATTAGAAGTTTCTTGGGTTTGGCTAGATATTACCGACGGTTTAATAAAGGGTTTTTGTCTATTACATCCCTTATTTCCAGATTGACTCAGAAAAAAGTCAAGTTTATATGGTCAGATTCTTGTGAGAAGAGTTTTCAGGAGTTGAAGACTCGACTCACCTCAGCCCCAGTTTTGATGTTGCCAGCTGGTTCAGATGGGTTTGTTGTGTACTGTGATGCTTTCAGAGTTGGTTTGGGTTGTGTATTGATACAGAGAGGTAAGGTCTCTATGCCTCTAGATAGCTTAAGCCCCATGAGAAAAATTATTCTACCCATGATCTTGAATTAGCTGCCATCGTGTTTGCTTTGAAAAATTAGAGGCATTATCTATATGACGTTCATGTTAATGTGTTTACGGATCAGAAGAGTTTATAGTATGTGTTTTTACAGAGAGAGTTGAATCTTTGTCAGAGAAGGTGGTTAGAATTGCTGAAAGATTATGATATAAGTATTTTGTATCATCTAGGCAAGGCCAATGTAGTGGCAGATGCCCTTAGTAGATTGTCTATGATTAGTGTTGCGCATGTTAAGGATGATAGAAAGAAGTTGATTCAGGAGGTTCATCAGCTTGCTAGATTAGGTGTTCGTTTGGTAGACTCAGCTGAGGGTAGTCTATGGGTTTAAAATAGTTAGGAATCTTCCTTGGTTACTGTAGTTAAAGAAAAGCAAGATAGGGATCCCAGTCTGGTTAAGTTGAAGGAGTCAGTCAGAGATCAGAAGGTAGAGGTTTTCTCCCAAGGGAGAGATAATGTGTTGTATTGCTAGGGTAGACTGTGTGTGCCATGTGTAGATGGCCTGAGGCAGCGGGTCCTTGCAGAAGTGCATGGTGAGCATTACTCTATTTATCCAGGGGCCACTAAGATATCCAACAATTTACGGGAAATCTATTGGTGTAGTAGGAAGAAGAAGGATATTGCAGAGTTTGTAGCTAAGTGTTATAATTGTCAGCAGGTCAAGGTTGAGAACCAAAAGCCTAGTGGTACTATGCAGGAGTTCAGTATTCCCACTTGGAAGTGGGAAGAGGTGAAGATGGATTTTGTGACAGGGTTGCCTCGCTCACATTGCCAGCATGATTCGATTTAGGTTATTGTAAACAGAATGACAATTCAACCCATTTCTTACCTGTACATACCTCTTATTTAGTTGAGGACTATGCCAAGCTCTATATTAGAAAGTTAGTTAGATTGCATGGAGTCCCATTGTCCATCATTTTAGATAAGGGTACTCAATTCACCTCTCAGTTCTGGAAGGCTTTTCAGAAGGGCCTTAGTACCCAAGTTCATCTCAATACAGCCTTTCACCCTCAGACATATGGTCAGGAAGAGAGGACCATTCAGACCTTAGAGGACATTGAGAGCGTGTGTTATTGATTTTAAGGGTAGTTGGGATGACCACTTGCCTTTGATTGAGTTTGCATATAATAACAACTATCATTCCAGAATTCAGATAGCTTTATTTAAGGCTTTTTAAGAAAGAAGGTGTAGATCTCCTATCGATTGATTTGAGGTAGGGGAGACTGTGTTGAAAGAGCCATATTCAGTATTTGATACAGTGAAGAAAGTTCAGTTAATCAGAGAAAGGCTTAAGATGACCCAAAGCCAACAGAAGTCCTATGCAAATATGAGGAGGAGAGATCTTGAGTTTGAGGTTGGTGACTTGGTTTATTTATGAATATCTCCCATGAAGAGAGTGAAGAGATTTGGTAAAAAATGGAAGCTTAGTCCTCGATATGTAGGCTCTTACAGGATCTTGAGTCGCTGTGGAAAGGTAGCTTACGAGCTTGAGTTGCCTGCAGAGTTAGCATTAGTCCATCCAATGTTCTATGTATCCTTGTTAAAGAAGTGTATTGGTGACCCAGAAGTTGTAGTTCCCCTAGAAAGTGTAGATGTTCAGAACAGTCTCCCTTATAAAGAAGTCCCAGTCAAAATTCCTGACCATCAAATTCATAGACTAAGGAAACAAGAAGTTCCCTTGATCAAAGTCCTTTGGCGAAACCAGTCTGTTAAGGGAGCCACTTGGGAAGCAGAAGCAGACATGTGAACCAAGTACCTTTATCTCTTCTCCACAAACTCAGACTCAGTCTAAGGTAAAAGTCTTCCTTAGATTTATTCTACTTTATACTCAGTTCCAGCTGCATATCAATCTCATGTCATCCATTCATTCACGAATCAATTTAGCCATGTGTCATGTTTCAAGATTCAGTCATGTATCAGTTGTGAATTTCAGTATATAACCTCAGTCTATAAGTATTCTCACCTTAACCAGTCTCATTCGAGGACTAATGTTCCCAAGGGGGAGATATTATAATATCCCATGTATTTTAGCTTAATTCAGCTCTTAGTGCTTGCTTAAGACATTTAGAATCTAAAATAAAACTAAGTATTGAGACTTACTCATTTCTAAAACCCCTACACTTCTATGATTTCATTCCCAAACTTCCCAGCCTTAGAATGTCAATTTTAAAGTTGATTCATGATCGGGGTTGTCAAAGGTACATCTCAGTTGAGTTTTGGAATTTTTAGGCAAATGTAAGGACATGTTTGGAAGTCCAAAATAGTAGTTGTGTGCGATTAGAGTGCGACGCATTCTCTTCTCCACCCATAGGGAGCATGCGATAGAGCATGCGGTGCACGCTCCATTCCGGAGCTCCAGAGCATGCAATGCCGCTCCATAGCACGCTCCTAATTTTTCAGATTTTGTTTCCGCTTATTGGAGGATAATAAGGTTTTTAGTCTCACATCAAAATCGTCCTAAACACATAATTTCATCCCCAAATGGAATAGATACATCATTATTCACCTTTTTCCTCTCAAGAACAAACCCTAGCTCTTCAACATTCAAGGTTAATTCTCAAGAAACCCACCAAGAACTTCACGAATTCTTCAAGCAAGGTATGTTAGATGTTGATCCATGGACCCTTTTCATCCATGGGGTTCAAGAACCCTATTTTCAAGTACCATTTTGATATTAGCATGTATTTATGAATTTTATCCATGAATTTCCATAAATTTTGACTTTATACTATGTTTACAAGTGTTTTTCGTTGGGATTAGTTCTTGACATGTTTGAAGAATGAAAATTTCATGTTGAAATCCCTGATCCATGATTTTAGTATTAAAATTATGTTACTACCATGTATATTAAATAAATTCCATGTTTTAACTCACGACCCCCATCTGTTTGATGAAATGCCTCATAGATAAATATTGAACAATGACTATTTATGATGTTCTCCGAGTTGTATTACGGTTTAAAATGCTCCCATGTGTTCTTGTTGATATTACTATCGAGTCCTAGGGTTATGAATACCTGAAAACTTAGTTGTTTACTTAGATTAAATACTTTCAGAAGGGGTTTCGAATATAGTAGAACATTATCAATTTAGTCAGTACATCATGTCAGTAAGCTCATTTCATTCCAGTAATTAGGGTCAGTTCAGTCGGGAGTAGAATTTAGCACCGAGCAAACTCAGGGGTGGGAGCTCGCCTGCTAGTTGAGGGTATGACCTTTAGTAGTAGTCTCTGTATTTCAAAACTACGTAACCAGCATAGGTTGAGATATTAAACTATCAGTTGAGGGTCGACATATATCTTATTAGGGCCCTACAAGTTGAGGATGACCCTTATGAGGACTCACCAACTGTAGAGATGTAGATGGAGATGCTCCAAATCACTCTCGCTGCTGAAACTGAGCACCTGAACCTACATTATGAGACAATGTAGCACATAGACATCTATGTGGATCAGTACTTTGAGGATGTACTGAGTATATGGGGGTGAAATGCATACATAAAAACATTATATCAATCATCATCATAATTTGTAAAATAATGCATGCTAAATGTAGATGACTCACATAAGCTTGAGTAACTGAGTAACTGAAAACTATAATCATGAGTAGTAAAGCATATTGAATAAATCTAGTGAGTCATAACATATAGTTCTAAAAGCTGAGCTAGTGATCTGACCGTAAATCATGTTGTCTAAGTGTAGAACGGACTCAGTTTTATATCTAAATCTGAAAGCTGAAATCTATAGCTAATATCTTTCTGTAAAGCATAATGAATAAAGTTGTGAGCCTTTACACTTAGTTTTCAATAAGCTTTTCTGTTAGTCATTTCTATTAGTATTACTCTTTCTGTAGGGAAAATACTTTATCTGAAGGGAGGTTTTTCTAACCGACATAAATCACGTGAGCCAATATTGTGTTCCCTATGGGGAAAACCTCACGATGGGGAGAGGTGTCATACTCTTGCCAAGGAGTATAACCTAATCTAAGTGATCACATCCATATCTGTCATCCATATATAAATGGGAATAGACTGATAATCTGTACCTATGTTGGCTACATAGTTCTGTGGAAGTTAGGGCACGCTAATCCCACACTTCCCACTCGGTGCTAAATACTATTCCCTTTTAATCTGTATGCTCATTCTGTTGGAAATCCACTTTATAAAGCTAGCATAAGGGTTATTACGAAACCAATTATACATTTATCTGATTCAATCTGTAAATAAAACTATTCATGATTTCTAAAATCTATAATAAATCTATAAGGTGGATTCCAAATCTTATCTGAGGATCGAAAGATCAAAGTTTTATTGAAAATCTAAAAATCATGATGCTTAAAGCATCTTCTTTCTGGAAATATCGACATATAATCTTGGGCTTAGTAACCCATGCATCAAGTTCATGTCAAAACATCATAGAGTTTATGCTTGATATTGAGAATAATGATAATTTAATTCAAAATCTGAAATTTACTACAATAGGCATGAAAATATAGAAATAAACATGCAATTCAACTTCATAAACACTTGAAATCTCATAATCTTGCAATTAGCAATAATGGGTATGAACCCTAATATAAAACTCATGTAAATTCATATAAAATCATGTAAATTCGTAGTTAAAAGCTAGTTTTGGGAACAAAGATGAAAGAAGATCCTTGTTCATAAATCTCACATACCTTAATTGATGAAATTTCTAAGGAAACTTAAACTTGAATCACTATTTGCACCTTTGAAGAGGAACTCTTCGTTATCTTGATTTAGGAATCCTTAATTTTGAGTTTTCTTTGAGAAACAATGGAGGAATTTGATTCCTTAGAGCAGAAGATTTGAGCTCTAGGGTTTCGCTTCGAGAGAGAATGGATGAAAATAAGCATAAAGTGCTTAGAATAGGCTTAATTCCTTGTTTATGATGAATTAGGGGCTTGGGAATTGACAAAAGTGCCCTTTTATAATTTTTTATCAGAACTGGAAACAGTCATTTTTTTCTAAATTTACATTCCTCCGCGACGCGCTACTATCGCGGTGGTTAACTGGAAAAGGACGAATGGGAACTAGAATTTCAATGCGACGTGAAGCTATTGCGGTGCACTACTAAAATGCCATTCTGGTCATCACCGCGGCGCGCCACTATCACGGTGAGCCACTGGAAATTGATAATTAGGAAATTTAACCTCACCCCGATGCGATCTTATCATGGTGGTCCACAGGAATTTGACGAATGGGAATTTAACCCTCACTGCGACATGGTGTTTGTCCAGATGGCGTACTGCTTTACTATAAACGTCCTAACTTCTTAACCGAGTATCGAAGTTGGGCGAAATTGGTATCGATGGAAAGCTTATTCAATAAACTACATAATATAGGGTCTAAATCTGGAAAATTTCACATCTAACAAAAGTTATTCATTTTTTAAGCTAGCCTTTTACATTTTAGGGGCTAAATTGAACTAGGAAAAGTACGGTGTAATATAATATCTGCCCGTTGGGAACATTCATCCTCGACTATGGCTAGTTAAGTTGAAAATACTGAGGAATCTAAGGCTATAAACTATCATGCAAAACTGAAATAACTTTATGACTGAATCAAAAACATAGTTAGCTACTGAAGTGATCTGCGAGTGCATGAATTTACATGAAAATAGCTATAAGGCTGAATCTGAGACTGGAAAAGAATTAAATGAAGGAAGACTATTACCTTCGGCTAAATCTGAGTTCGTGGAGAAAAGATAAGGATACTTGGTATGCATGTCTACTTCTGCTTCCCAAGTAGCACCCTCAACAGACTGGTTTCGCCATAGAACTTTGACCAAGGGAACTTCTTTGTTTCTTAGTCTACGAATTTAGTGATCACGAATCTCTACTGGATCTTCTTCGCAAGAAAGATGTACCACGACTTACGGAAAATTTATTGGTGGAGTGGTATGAA